>NC_068433.1:16826304-17113804 GCF_023373465.1 Oncorhynchus keta
TTCCCGTGTCTTCCTCTGCTCCTGGTTTCTATCATTCACGGCTTAGCCATGATGACCTCATCATTGTGGGCCCGGTTCCAACACCGGCAGATCCTAGTTCTCTCTCAAATGTTGCCCTACCACTGCATTTATCTCTGTCTCTGGGTCTGTAAGAGTATCTCTTATCTTTTGTCTCTTTTCTTGTCTGCCTACATGTATCTCTCTCTCTGTATCGGGATCTGTATCAATTCTTATCTAGACAGTATTGTATTGAATAGTATACATTTTCCTTTCCACTTCTAAATCTTTGTCTACATCTAACCTGGTATCTTTCAATCCTCCACTCTTTTCCTGTCACTTTTTCTCTCATCTTAGTGGCCCCCCCGCTCTCTCTAAATCTCTCTGTCACTCCCACTCCCTTTCTTTCTCGCCCCTTCTCTCTCTCACCCCTTCTCTCTCTCCCTCTCCTTCTCTTTCTCGCCCCTTCTCTCTCTCCCTCTCCCTCTCTTTCTCGCCCCTTCTCTCTCTTGCCCCTTCTCTCTCTCCCTCTCCTTCTCTTTCTCGCCCCTTCTCTCTCTCCCTCTCCCTCTCTTTCTCGCCCCTTCTCTCTCTCCCTCTCCCTCTCTTTCTCGCCCCTTCTCTCTCTCCCTGTCTTTCGTGCCCCTCCTCTCTCTCTCCCTCATTTTGTTGACTAAACAAATTGGCCTTTATCGGAGACAGCTGCAACCCAAACATGCCAAACAAAAGATAGGGCAAGGAAATCTGCCCAGAAAAGTAATAGCAGTTGGCAGTATTAATGGTATTATAAGCAATTTAAATTACTTCACAATGCACGTTGTTTACAATAATAATAATAATATGCCTTTAATTTGTTACATTCACTGCTAAAATTGACTAAATTTGACCGCCAAGATATTTTATGTTAAAAATGCGAATGGTGGTCCTCAAGAGCTTTTGACTCCGGAACGGAAAATGTTGGGAACCGCTGACCTAGACAGCATGGGTGATGAAACAAGCCCACACAAACGCAACTACATTTTCTTTATATCGACTGCAGACATGGTACAAAAAAAATCCTGTCTAGGAACACATTTTAGGGTTGTGGGACAACGAGGGTAAAGTTGAAAAGACTGAAGGAACAATGACATTTAGCCTTTTTTATTCAACTGAGAGACACCACAGACTTGTTTAACTGGATAAGAGTGGCACACACACACACACGCACGCACGCACACACACACACACACAAACACACGCACAGTGAGACAGTGGGACTGTCATGTTTTGAGACGTAGGAATCAAGTGTCAGACAGACAGGGTCAGACCAGAACAATCAGTAGAGGAGGAGGAGGAGGGGGTGAGGAGGAGGAAGAGGGGGGTCCATACAACTTTCAGCCTGTAACACAGAACGAAAGCATTCACAGATAGCTATGGTCTGTGTGTGTGTGTGTGTGTGTGTGTGTGTGTGTGTGTGTGTGTGTGTGTGTGTGTGTGTGTGTGTGTGTGTGTGTGTGTGTGTGTGTGTGTGTGTGTGTGTGTGTGCACCCTCTGGGGAAGAAGAGACATGCATGCTAATGACACTGGAGAGCAGGTCTCCTTTCTCTTTCACTTTTTTCGGGACTCAATGCTGTCTGGTCCATGAACTCTCACGGGGGTGAAAAGAGGAGCGCTTTTACAGCGTCCGAGAAAACAGACTTCTCATTCAGGTCAACAAACAGTGTGGCATCGCCCACATTAATTCCAGAGAGGTACGGGAAGAATGGCTGAATCGACTGACACATCATTAGTGAGGATAGGCTAGGCCAGGGGAAAAAGAGAGCGAGAGACAGAGGGAGAGAGAGAGAGAGAGAGAGAGGGACTTGGGAATAAAAAGAGATGAGAGATAGAGAGGAGAGACAGGGTACAGAGAGGAGAGACAGGGTACAGAGAGAAGAGACAGGGTACAGAGAGGAGAGACAGGGTACAAGAAGAGAGACAGGGTACAGAGAGGAGAGACAGGGTACAAGAAGAGAGACAGGGTACAGAGAGGAGAGACAGGGTACAGAGAGGAGAGACAGGGTACAGAGAGGAGAGACAGGGTACAGAGAGGAGAGACAAGGTACAGAGAGGAAAGACAGGGTACAGAGAGGAGAGACAGGGTACAAGAAGAGAGACAGGGTACAGAGAGGAGAGACAGGGTACAGAGAGGAGAGACAGGGTACAGAGAGGAGAGACAGGGTACAGAGAGGAGAGACAGGGTTCAGAGAGGAGAGACAGGGTACAGAGAGGAGAGACAGGGTACAGAGAGGAGAGACAGGGTACAGAGCGGAGAGACAGGGTACAGAGAGGAGAGACAGGGTACAGAGAGGAGAGACAGGGTACAGAGAGGAGAGACAGGGTACAGAGAGGAGAGACAGGGTACAGAGAGGAGAGACAGGGTACAGAGAGGAGAGACAGGGTACAGAGAGGAGAGACAGGGTACAGAGAGGAGAGACAGGGTACAGAGAGGAGAGCGTGGGCATATACATGTATGTGCGTGCATGCCCACATTTACTCATTCACGTATGCACATACACATGCATGTGGACTGCTGACATATGCACAAATACACACATGCATACACACACAAACACTATGAAATTACACACAGATAAACACACTACAAACTTACAATAAACACAAAAGGCCTGTTAAGTGATAGACATGTGCACGTACATAGACAAACACACACACACACACACACACAAACAAACAAACACACACACACACACACACACAAAAAAACAAACACACACACATGCATACACACGTTGTGCCCTGTTCCATGGCAACGCCTCCAGCCATGCAAGACATAACCTGACAATGACATGGCTACAGTAACATGACTTCACTTCCCAATCCTACTACTAAGGTTCTGTCATAGACATTCTACAACCAGATCAGTCATTCACTTACACTAATACTTTTCTATATAGACATTCTACAACTAGATCAGTCAGTCACTTACATTAGTACTTTTCTATATAGATATTCTACAACTAGATCAGTCATTCACTTACACTAATACTTTTCTATATAGACATTCTACAACTAGATCAGGCATTCACTTACACTAGCACTTTTCTATATAGATATTCTACAACTAGATCAGGCATTCACTTACAACTTACATAATGGAGCTTAAAATTATAATGATTAACAGAACATTTACCACCTTGACTTAGTGTAAAGCCAGCATAAAGGCAGCCTAACCTTAACCTCTCTCTCAAACAAAACTGCACTGAAGAGCACAAACACATCATATCACAATATGTTGGTTCTAGGCTGTTCGTAAAAACAAACGTAAACCTATGATGTCCCAACAATGTACCCATCAGCACGAGCGTTAAAACAACAGATTGATTTTGTTATGCATCGGACACACAATTTGCTCTGTTGTCACTTCATTTATGTCTGAGGTGGCATTTGCCCACTGCCCATGCTGCCTGTCCTGGAGTGGAATAATAGGTTGAGTGGTGAGGAGGTTGATGTCACTTTCTACAAAACCAGGAGGAGCCATCTTTGGCTGGTCCAAGGGTCCACTTTTATACGTGGCGGAGGGAGGGAAGGGTGAAACTATAGTTTAATTATGCATGCGTGTTTTTAATTCATGGTGGTGGTGGTGGTGGTGGGAGAGGGGTTTTGTGGGCGAGGACCAATGACATTCCACCGTAGCCCCCTCTCCTCATTCTACCTCTCTCTGTCTCGTACTCTCACCAGTCCCGGGGCTGCGTGGGCTAATGAGGTGACACTCACCGTCTGGAGGCTAGCCAAAACCGTCCATTAACTCCTAACAAATAGTGAAGAGGATGATGAAGTAAGGGGGGTAGAGGTGAAACGGGAGGAAGAGGAGGAATGAGGAGACAGAGACAGAGACAGAGACAGACAGACAGACAGACAGACAGACAGACAGACAGACAGACAGACAGACAGACAGACAGACAGACAGACAGACAGACAGACAGACAGACAGACAGGAAGAGAAGCTGAAGTCTGCTACTGGGGTGGTGTTTTGTAGTTGTGAATGAAGCCGCGGGGGTTTGGGGTGTGTGTGCGTGTGTGCAGGATGGTGGTGGTGCGTGGTAATGCGTGGTGGGATTGGTTCAATAGAGGCGGTGTTCCAGTGTTGGACTGCATGGGCCAGGGGGGTTGGGGTTTTTGGAAAGGGGCTGCTGCTAGCACAACGCCACGGCAAAGAAAACCCACCCAGACAAACAGAACTTTGACAGAGTGGCTGTGTGATTCTGCTCTTTCATCCTTTCATCCCCCATCCATTCAACACCCCCCACACCCCCTGTCTGATAATTATGAGACAAATGCACAGGTCCCCTGCTGATGAGTGGAATGGGAGCCCCACAGTGTAGGGTTCAAACCTGCTGCATGTTGTCTGGACTTTGAAAAGGAGAGAGGGAGAAAGAGAGAGTGAGCGAGAGAGAGAGAGAGAGAGAGAGAGAGAGAGAGAGAGAGAGAGAGAGAGAGAGAGAGAGAGAGAGAGAGAGAGAGAGAGAGAGAGAGAGAGAGAGAGAGAGAGAGAGCGGGTGTAAAGTGATTTCTAGGGAAATTCCCCACTCTCCCAGGAAAATGACGGGTGGTAGTCGGGTAGATCTTCAGCTTTGACACACTAGACGGCAAAAAAGTTTTTGTTCCACAATGTATCTGGTTGGTTAGCCGACTAATTATCTCTAATCTCTCTTTCGTAACAGTATTATGTGAACATTCCTTCTAACAACATTCCAGGAAATCTATGTTTTAGGAAAACTCCAGGGGGATTGTTCAATCATGTTATCTCATCATAACCAAATGAGTACCAGACCAATTTTGTTTTTAAACGTATGTTGTGAGAACTGCAGTCAATTTAGTATTAATACCCACAAAACACCAGTCTCAACGTCAACAGTGAAGAGCCGACTCCGGGATGCTGGCTTTCTAGGCAGAGTTCCTCTGTCCAGTGTCTGTGTTCTTTTGCCCATCTTAATCTTTTATTTTTATTGGTCAGTCTGAGAGATGGATTTTTCTTTGCAACTATGCCTAGAAGGCCAGCATCCCGGAGTCGCCTCTTCACTGTTAACGTTGAGACTGGTGTTTTGAGGGTACTATTTAATGAAGCTGCCAGTTGAGGACGTGTGAGGCGTCTGTTTCTCAAACTAGACACTCTAATGTACTTGTCCTCTTGCTCAGTTGTGCATTGGGCCTCCCACTCCTCTTTCTATTCTGGATAGAGACAGTTTGCGCTGTTCTGTGAAGGGAGTAGTACACAGCGTTTAATGAGATCTTCAAAATATATTTGTCGCATGCGCCGAATTCAACAAGTGAAATGCTTACTTACAAGCCCTTAACCAACAATGCAGTTCAAGAAAGAGTTAGGGGTAAAGTGACTATGCATAGATGATAAACAGCGAGAAGCAGCAGTGTAAAAACAAATGGGGGACGGGGGCCGTACCATTGTTGTGTCGTCAGCAAACTTAATGATGGTGTTTGGCCACGCAGTCGTAGGTGAACAGGGAGTACAGGAGGGGACTAAGCACACACTCCTGAGGGGCCCCAGTGTTGAGTATGAGCGTGGCAGATGTATTGTTGGCTACCCTTAACACCTGAGGGCGACCCATCAGGAAGACCAGGATCCAGTTGCAGAGGGAGGTGTTTAGTCCCACGGTCCTTAGCTTAGTGATGATCTTTGTGGGCACTATGGTGTTGAAAGCTGAGCTGTAGTCAATGAACCGCATTCTGACATAGGTGTTCCTTTTGTCCAGGTGGGAAAGAGCAGTGTGGAGTGTGATTGAGATAGCATCATCTGTGGACCTGTTGGGGCGGTATGCGAATTAGAGTAGGTCTAGGGTATCCATGATGATGCTGTTGATGTGAGCCATGACCAGCCTTTCAAAGCACTTCATGGCTACCGAGTTCTAGAAGTTTTGGCAAATTTATTGAAATTCAAATACATAAATATCTCATTTACATAAGTATTCACACCCCTGAGTCAATACTTTGTAGAAGCATCTTTGGCAGCGATTACAGCTGTGAGTCTTTCTGGGTAAGTCTCTAAGAGCATTCCACACCAGACAACCATTTTCAGGTCTTGCCATATATTTTCAAGTAGATTTAAGTCAAAATTGTAACTCGGCCACTCAGGAACATTCACTGTCTTCTTGGTAAGCAACACCAGTGTAGATTTCGCCCTTTTTAGGTTATTGTCCTGCTGAAAGGTGAATTCATGTAAAGTCGACCAATGTATGTTCAAAAGCACACTGAACCAGGCTTTCCTCTGTGCTTAGCTCAACTCTGTTTCTTTTTTATCCTGAAAAACTCCCCAGTCCTTAACGAAACAAAGAATACCCATAACATGATGCAGCCACCCCTATGCTTGAAAATATGAAGAGTGGTACTCAGTAATGTGTTGTATTGGATTTGCATCAAACATAACACTTTTTATTTAGAACAAAATGTGAATTGCTTTTCCACATTTGTTGCAGTATTACTTTAGTGCCTTGTTGCAAACAGGATGCATGTTTTAGAATATTTGTATTCTGTAGAGGCTTCCCTATTATTATTGTGGAGTAATTACAATGTTGTTGATCCATCCTCAGTTTTCTCTTATCACAGCCAATGGCCTCATGGTGAAATCCCTGAGCTGTTTCCTCCCTCTTCGGCAACTGAGTTAGGAGGACACCTGTATCTTTGTAGTAGCCAGTGCTTTATTGATACACCATCCAAAGTGTAATTAATAACATTTAAAAAAACAAATACACATCTACCAATAGGTGCCCTTCTTTGCGAGGCATTAGAACATCTTCCTGGACTTGGTGGTTGAATCTGTGTTTGAAATTCTCTGCTCGACTCTGGGACCTTATTATTGCGCACAGAGTGAGCCCATGCAACATATTATGTGATGTGTTAAGCACATTTTTACACCTGAATTTAGGATTGCCAAAACAGAGGAGTTGAATACCCAAATGACTCTTCAGATTAAAATGTTAAAATAATGCGGTAACATTTTTGAAAAACATAATTCCACTTTGATATTCAAATCAAATCAAACTTTATTTGTCACATGCGCCGAATACAACAAGTGTAGACCTTACCGTGAAATGCTTACTTACAAGCCCTTAACCAACAGTGCAGTTCAAGAAGAGTTATTATGGGGTAGTGTGTGTAGGCCAGTGACAAAAAAATCTAAATTGAATCCATTTGAAATTCCAGCTGTAACACAACATTTTGGGGGAAAAGTCAAAGGGTCTGAATACTTTCTGAAGGCACTGTGTTAGAGTTGATTTATTGGCATAATGTTGGAGCATAGTTAACTACTGTAAATGAAAGTTAGCTACTGTAAACTAAAGTTAACTACTGTAAATTAATGTTAGCTACTGTAAATGTTCCTCTCGGATGAAAATATAACCAACACAATTCAGATCTCAGACACTTGGCCTGCGAATGGCTACTAACAGTACAGTGTCAAAAAATACTTGCAGACTTCATTTTGAATGGAGGATTCCATATCTTTATAACTCTGAACTCCAGCCAGCGACGGATGCCTGTGACTCCCACTAGCCAATCTTACTACCGCGAGCCTTTGGCTGATGACTTGGAGAACGGAATCCCCACTTGCAGGAGAGGTGGGCAGTGCCAGTGGGAAGTGCCAGGGCAAGAGGGTGCCTCTCAGAGGGCAAGCATGGCCTCTCTCCAGCTGGGCGAGAGGCCACGAAGGAATTCTGCCCTCTGCCACCCTCACCCTGTGCCAATGACACAGATGTAAACACATATCCATACACACAACGCCAACGACCTCACACACCTTAATTATGACGTTGGGTGAATTATTGGCTCATATAATTCCACATCTAAGGCAAGGCGGAGTGGCCTTGGTCCAAGACAGACAATGGAACAAAGCTGTGCACTCATTCAGACAGCTTTGCTGGCAGTGGTAACCATGTTTGGAGCGAAGTGGTGTTTAATGTGTCATTACAAACATAAAAACAGACTACCAGCACTGCCAACAGATGTTGGCAAGGCAATTCTTTACTGCCATGACAAAACTTCAATACGGGAACAATGCCAGCAGGTGCAAATGAAGACTGAATGTTCCCTTATTCATGTTTTTCTTCACACAACTGTGCTTCAGTGTTCCATCTTCAGTGTTCCATCTTCAGTGATCCATCTTCAGTGATCCATCTTCAGTGTTCCATCTTCAGTGAACCATCTTCAGTGTTCCATCTTCAGTGATCCATCTTCAGTGCTCCATCTTCGGTGTTCCATCTTCAGTGCTCCATCTTCAGTGTTCCATCTTCAGTGCTCCATCTTCAGTGATCCATCTTCAGTGCTCCATCTTCGGTGTTCCATCTTCAGTGTTCCATCTTCAGTGCTCCATCTTCGGTGTTCCATCTTCAGTGATCCATCTTCAGTGATCCATCTTCAGTGTTCCATCTTCAGTGTTCCCAGCATGTGATTGAGATATGGATAAGTATTGTATTGGCTGAAAGCTAACAGGACATTTTGACGACGGCACATTACCTCGGAGATGGGCATCCCATGGAGATGGATCAACTAAATGCAGTGCTGTGGTGCTGGAACATCACAAATGTAAACGGTCCAGAGCTGTGTCTTGTGGTATACCATACTACCACCAAATGTCAACAGAGGGCTGGAGTCTGGTTTCCAATGTTTCCACCCCCTACCCAAACCATACGCCCAGTAATGTCCTCAGGTAAAGACTGTTAAAACCGCTCAACGATCCTAGTACACTGCTCGGCTATAAGAGGACGACAGGCTGTGGAGTAGGTGTCATAAAAACGTCTGCATGCCGCATGGCCAGTAAAACCCTTCCTTTCCTGCTAATGAGCCCAAACATCGGAGCTAGCAAGACGTTGTTATGAACCCCATGCCAGGGCCAGGTTAAACCAATGCCAGCCACGATGATATAGGGAGAGGGGCTGTAAGGGAGGGGGGTTGGGTGGTTCCCAAGTAACGGTAATACACCTGGAACAAGGTTTTAGCAGGGGGTTAGGGCTGGGGGGAACTGTTGCAACACATAAACACGTGTTGGTCAGAAGTGTTCAGCGCCATTTCTGAGTAACAAAAGCAAACTGCAGTCCTGATACTGCAGGACTTTGAGATGGGCTCATTCGTTTTCGCTGTAGGGTTATGCGGACTCAGAGCAGTCTGTCTTAGCAGACCAGAGCTGAGTGGTTGGAACAGTACACACCCTCACATATCTCAGGAGGAGCAACGATGGTGTTGCCCACCACAAGGTCAGAGTGATCTGGCAGGGTTCCAGAGGCAGCATAAAACCCCTCCTCCACACATCATGGAGCTATCGCCTTGGGGAGCTCCCAAATGCACCGACAATCAATAATCAAACACACACACACCACCAAACAACTTGAAGATATGGGTAACGGTGCCCCACCTCCATCCTTAGAGAAATGCACGCATGCGCACGCACTCGCACACACACGCACTCGCACACACACGCACTCACACACATACACACACACACACACACACACACACACACACACACACACACACACACACACACACACACACACACACACACACACACACACACGTGAAGAGTTTGTATGAAGATTCCTGGCAACAACTAAAGGAAGCAAATCGTCCCAGTGCTCCCGAGCTCCTGGGGCAGCTTACATGGGCAACCGTTTGGGAGAAGGGAACCAACCTCTAAATTTATTCTGCATGTATGAAAAGCCGTAAACAATGGTGTTTAAGAATTGGGGTTGCATGAATGCTACATGGATATGGCTGTGTTGCGATTGTAAATGATGTACTGTATCTATAGGAAAATAATATAAGGATATACATGTTAGACCTAACCCAGGGTAGGCATCATCACAGCCTGGCATGGCAAGTCTAGTCCTCCTCCTTCATGAGTCAAAATTAGAAATATGTGAAAGTGTTTTGTTTCGCAGCACATCTTCTGGTGGACATTGTCAAAATACAGGGATGATAACTAAAACAAAGATACCTGTCATGTGACCCAATTTGCCAGCGCCTTGAAAGGTATTCATTATTAAGATTATATAGTGGTGCCTTGAGAGGTGTTCATTATTAAGATTATATAGTGGTGCCTTGAGAGGTGTTCATTATTAAGATTGTATAGTGGTGCCTTGAGAGGTGTTCATTATTAAGATTATATAGTGGTGCCTTGAGAGGTGTTCATTATTAAGATTATATAGTGGTGCCTTGAGAGGTGTTCATTATTAAGATTATATAGTGGTGCCTTGAGAGGTGTTCATTATTAAGATTGTATAGTGGTGCCTTGAGAGGTGTTCATTATTAAGATTGTATAGTGGTGCCTTGAGAGGTGTTCATTATTAAGATTATATAGTGGTGCCTTGAGAGGTGTTCATTATTAAGATTATATAGTGGTGCCTTGAGAGGTGTTCATTATTAAGATTGTATAGTGGTGCCTTGAGAGGTGTTCATTATTAAGATTGTATAGTGGTGCCTTGAGAGGTGTTCATTATTAAGATTGTATAGTGGTGCCTTGAGAGGTGTTCATTATTAAGATTGTATAGTGGTGCCTTGAGAGGTGTTCATTATTAAGATTGTATAGTGGTGCCTTGAGAGGTGTTCATTATTAAGATTATATAGTGGTGCCTTGAGAGGTGTTCATTATTAAGATTGTATAGTGGTGCCTTGAGAGGTGTTCATTATTAAGATTATATAGTGGTGCCTTGAGAGGTGTTCATTATTAAGATTGTATAGTGGTGCCTTGAGAGGTGTTCATTATTAAGATTATATAGTGGTGCCTTGAGAGGTGTTCATTATTAAGATTATATAGTGGTGCCTTGAGAGGTGTTCATTATTAAGATTATATAGTGGTGCCTTGAGAGGTGTTCATTATTAAGATTATATAGTGGTGCCTTGAGAGGTGTTCATTATTAAGATTATATAGTGGTGCCTTGAGAGGTGTTCATTATTAAGATTATATAGTGGTGCCTTGAGAGGTGTTCATTATTAAGATTGTATAGTGGTGCCTTGAGAGGTGTTCATTATTAAGATTATATAGTGGTGCCTTGAGAGGTGTTCATTATTAAGATTGTATAGTGGTGCCTTGAGAGGTGTTCATTATTAAGATTATATAGTGGTGCCTTGAGAGGTGTTCATTATTAAGATTGTATAGTGGTGCCTTGAGAGGTGTTCATTATTAAGATTATATAGTGGTGCCTTGAGAGGTGTTCATTATTAAGATTGTATAGTGGTGCCTTGAGAGGTGTTCATTATTAAGATTGTATAGTGGTGCCTTGAGAGGTGTTCATTATTAAGATTGTATAGTGGTGCCTTGAGAGGTGTTCATTATTAAGATTATATAGTGGTGCCTTGAGAGGTGTTCATTATTAAGATTGTATAGTGGTGACTTGAGAGGTGTTCATTATTAAGATTGTATAGTGGTGCCTTGAGAGGTGTTCATTATTAAGATTGTATAGTGGTGACTTGAGAGGTCAACTGTTTGGGTTGGATGTGTCCTCATAATGCTGTTTCACTTTGTTTCACTGTTTCACTTTCCCACGAGGCTCCCAATTTTGTAGTCTCTCAAAAATATTCACACGGATGACAGCAAAAGCAGGCCGCCATTTTACAGTAACATGAAACAGTAGAACTTGGCCTAAACATCTATTTTACAGAAAACATGGAACTGCAGAACTGAGCCTAAATATCACACTCATTTTTTCCATCATTTGAAAAATCTGGAATTTCCCTCTTTCGCCACTTCCCCCCTTTCCTCCACCTTTCCCTCCCCTCCTTCCCCGGTGCTCTTTCCTCCACCTTTCCCTCCCCTCCTTCCCTGGTGCTCTTTCCTCCACCTTTCCCTCCCCTCCTTCCCCGGTGCTCTTTCCTCCACCTTTCCCTCCCCTCCTTCCCCGGTGCTCTTTCCTCCACCTTTCCCTCCCCTCCTTCCCCGGTGCTCTTTCCTCCACCTTTCCCTCCCCTCCTTCCCCGGTGCTCTTTCCTCCACCTTTCCCTCCCCTCCTTCCCCGGTGCTCTTTCCTCCACCTTTCCCTCCCCTCCTTCCACGGTGCTCTTTCCTCCACCTTTCCCTCCCCTCCTTCCACAGTGCTCTTTCCTCCACCTTTCCCTCCCCTCCTTCCACGGTGCTCTTTCCTCCACCTTTCCCTCCCCTCCTTCCACGGTGCTCTTTCCTCCACCTTTCCCTCCCCTCCTTCCACGGTGCTCTTTCCTCCACCTTTCCCTCCCCTCCTTCCACGGTGCTCTTTCCTCCACCTTTCCCTCCCCTCCTTCCACGGTGCTCTTTCCTCCACCTTTCCTCCCCTCCTTCCCCGGTGCTCTTTCCTCCACCTTTCCCTCCCCTCCTTCCCCCGGTGCTCTTTCCTCCACCTTTCCCTCCCCTCCTTCCACGGTGCTCTATCCTCCACCTTTCCCTCCCCTCCTTCCACGGTGCTCTATCCTCCACCTTTCCCTCCCCTCCTTCCACGGTGCTCTTTCCTCCACCTTTCCCTCCCCTCCTTCCACGGTGCTCTTTCCTCCACCTTTCCCTCCCCTCCTTCCACAGTGCTCTTTCCTCCACCTTTCCCTCCCCTCCTTCCCCGGTGCTCTTTCCTCCACCTTTCCCTCCCCTCCTTCCACGGTGCTCTTTCCTCCACCTTTCCCTCCCCTCCTTCCACGGTGCTCTTTCCTCCACCTTTCCCTCCCCTCCTTCCACGGTGCTCTTTCCTCCACCTTTCCCTCCCCTCCTTCCCCGGTGCTCTTTCCTCCACCTTTCCCTCCCCTCCTTCCCCGGTGCTCTTTCCTCCACCTTTCCCTCCCCTCCTTCCCCGGTGCTCTTTCCTCCACCTTTCCCTCCCCTCCTTCCACGGTGCTCTTTCCTCCACCTTTCCCTCCCCTCCTTCCCCGGTGCTCTTTCCTCCACCTTTCCCTCCCCTCCTTCCACGGTGCTCTTTCCTCCACCTTTCCCTCCCCTCCTTCCCCGGTGCTCTTTCCTCCACCTTTCCCTCCCCTCCTTCCCCGGTGCTCTTTCCTCCACCTTTCCCTCCCCTCCTTCCACGGTGCTCTTTCCTCCACCTTTCCCTCCCTTCCTTCCACGGTGCTCTTTCCTCCACCTTTCCCTCCCCTCCTTCCACGGTGCTCTTTCCTCCACCTTTCCCTCCCCTCCTTCCACAGTGCTCTTTCCTCCACCTTTCCCTCCCCTCCTTCCACGGTGCTCTTTCCTCCACCTTTCCCTCCCCTCCTTCCCCGGTGCTCTTTCCTCCACCTTTCCCTCCCCTCCTTCCCCGGTGCTCTTTCCTCCACCTTTCCCTCCCCTCCTTCCACGGTGCTCTTTCCTCCACTTCCTCCAGTTTGCTAGGATAGTCCACCCAGCCTGATGATGGGGGTCTTTACACCCAGCTGTGTATGCATGTGCGTTTGTGTGTAAGGGGGGGTGGGGGTTGTGTGTGTATGTGTATGTATGTGTGTATGCGTGGTGTTTGTGTGTGTGTGTACATATAAGTGTGTGCTTGGTGTTTGTGGGGGAGGGGGTTTGTGTGTGTATATGTGTGCGCGTGGGGGGAGAGGAGGGGTTGTGTGTGTGTGTGTGTGTGGGGGGGGTTGTGTGTGTGTATGTGTGTGGGGGGGTTGTGTGTGTGTATGTGTGTGCGTGTGGAGGGGGTTGTGTGTGTGTGTGGAGGGGGTTGTGTGTGTGTGTGTGTGGGGGGGGGTTGTGTGTGTGTATGTGTGTGTGTGTGTGTGTGTGTGTACATTGTTAGACATGACCACCTTGTTGACCTGATGGCTAGCGAGGTCAGACAAGTGGTCTCACAAACAGCACACATGTATAAACATTATTGTGTAAGGTGAGGCTGGTTTGATGTTGATGATTATGTGTTTTCCTGTGGGCCAAATACAACAGATATTGTTGTTTTTGGGGGAGGCCATGGGGAGGTGTTCATTTTGGAAGTGGGCTGCTCATTGGACGGCTACATGGATTGGGTGAAGGTACTAGCTGGTGGCTCTGATATTTGGCAGTCTCGGCCATTCACACAGGCTAGCAGTGCGTGACCTGAGCAACCAGGCCGAGAGGGGCAAGACAGGGGAAAGTTGCCCTGGGTGTCACTGTTTGAGTAGATCTGTGCTCTCCTGGGTCTGATTCCCTCATCACCCCTCCCCGTCGCAATCTAGCGAGCCCCTCAGAAGACAAATATTGTTCCCATTGTAGTTTTTTTGTGCTCTGTAGTGTACTCACCCTAACAACATTGCAAAGGGCGAGAGCCATAAAATCCTATTTTTTCTTTACAACCTAGCATCTAATTCATTAATTATTTCAGCCTCGGGCAATTTTCCATCGTCTGGGGTAATCCCCCCCACTCTGTCACAACCAGATGCCTAGCAAGCACGACCGTTTAACCACAGTGTCCTCATGTTGTTCTATCAACAGACGAGCAGATACTGTCGGCTCTCTCGTATCGAGGTCCTTTTCTGCTACGGTAGTTCCTTTATTTATTTTATTTAGAGTTCTAATGATGTCCCCTGCTACATCTGCACTGTATTAAAGTAACTGGAGTGACAATTATCAAATGGAGTGACAATTATCAAATGAATAATGAAAAGGAGTCAAATACTTCACAATGTTTTTGCACAAAAACATCTATTACAGATGGGAGAAGTGGTGGTTACATAACTCAATTTGTTCCGCAAGAGATTGTAAATAATTCACCATGACAACTAAACAATCAAGCTATTGTATGTAAGAAAATACTGTACGCTGATAAGCTCATTACATTCAGTTTGAATGAAATATGTAGGCTATGCATTGAATGTACTTTTTAATTAAGATAGCTTCCGCAAGTATGTACAATGTTAACACGGACCAAATGAATGGGGTTCTCCCACCACAAATCTATTGAGCTTAAAACATGTCAAGACCAAGGGGGCAAAGGGATCTTCCTTTCGGAGAGAGTTTGGAGAGGCTTCGTTCCAGGTGGCTGTAAAACGTTATCTACACTTTAGTAGAGCTGGATAGCCCATTGCATTGCATCACGGGAACTGGGAAGAAAATCAAATAGCTACCATTGGCTCATCAGATGCTGTAATCCCATTCTTGGCAATAGCTCATCTACTGTAGTGTACAACTACCCCCCCTCCCCCCACACACACAAAAAATGACCGCCCTTGGAAAGTAGTGAGGACACGTTTTTTTTCTGAGAGAAAGTCAAGTGAAAACACTATCTTTCTTCTGACAGCAAGCATGCACAGTAGTCCTAGTCCCCACCCTGGCTGGTTGGCAGCCCTGCCGAAACACTTCCCATTTGCAGTGCAGTGCTGGGGCCGGATCCAAGCCACTTGAGCTTTGGCATGGCTCACCTGGAACACCCCAGGACTCCTGCAAACACACGCCAGCAACGGGCCAATCCACTCCGGGCGGCCATACTGTAACAGCAAACACAGTAAGCAACGCCGAGTAGAAAGAACAGTGTTAAGACAAAAATGGTTATGTAAAAAGGTTATGTAAGCTACTATATACGGGAGTGGTACCTTACATGCAAAGAACAGAACCGTTATCAGAATTATACAGATCGTATGTCACCATATGGAATTCTTTTAACACATAATGTATTTCCTGTCTACTGGGAGCCCTCTTTAGGAGGAGGGGAAACAAAGTATGTATGGAAGGAGGGGGCGGGGGGGGGGGGGCGGCCCAGGCACGCTCAGTGAAAATATGCCTCATGCACTCGTTGAACTTGGGGCCTTCGCAGGCTTCTCTCCTCTCAAGGTTACAGGAGGAGGGCCTGTTGTGCGGCGAAGAAGCAGTATGAAGAGGAGTCGAGCGATTAGGGCCTGACGATTCGACACAAAGAAACAGTTCAAATTACCGAGATGTAAACATTAAGATTTAAAAAGTGTAAACTTTTCAACTTAAATTAGTCTCGTCTTCAACCATGCAAAGGAAAGCCCTAGTGTTGTTGGACTATGGAGGAACGAGTGTCTCTGGCCCAGATAATAGAGGGGAGCGACCGCTGAGCGCCTTTGACATCGAGCTTCCTTCCCCTCCTCAGAGCCCGGGATCCGGGCCATGTATCCTCTAGCCGCACCCCTGGGCTTCGTCCACACAAAGGTAGGAAGCTGGCCGCCAGAGCAGCACCACCACACTGCATTGTGATGCGGCCACTAAATCACGTCTTGTTTCATCCACGATGCTCTTTATGCACATTTTCAACAGGGGAAACCATAAACACAACAACTGCCAGTAAATGCCTCTGTCTGGAGAGAAGAGAAAAGATGACAGGGATATTAGCTAATTGAAGTCGATATGGTTCGTGGTGACGTTTGAAATTCACCTCTCGATACTTAAACAAGAAAACCTGTGTGTCCACAAAGGAAGGAAGAGGCAACAGATTCTAACAGAGATAGTATATGAAGGCCAGAGATCTGGAAAGCTTTTCAGGAAGAGGCACCAGATCCTAACAGAGATAGTATATGAAGGCCAGAGATCTGGAAAGCTTTTCAGGAAGAGGCACCAGATCCTAACAGAGATAGTATATGAAGGCCAGAGATCTGGAAAGCTTTTCAGGAAGAGGCAACAGATCCTAACAGAGATAGTATATGAAGGCCAGAGATCTGGAAAGCTTTTCAGGAACAGGCAACAGATCCTAACAGAGATAGCATATGAAGGCCAGAGATCTGGAAAGCTTTTCAGGAACAGGCAACAGATTCTAACAGAGATGGTATATGAAGGCCAGAGCCTCTGGAAAGCTTTTCAGGAAGAGGCAACAGATCCTAACAGAGATAGTATATGAAGGCCAGAGCCTCTGGAAAGCTTTTCAGGAAGAGGCAACAGATTCTAACAGAGATAGTATATGAAGGCCAGAGCCTCTGGAAAGCTTTTCAAGAACAGGCAACAGATTCTAACAGAGATAGTATATGAAGGCCAGAGCCTCTGGAAAGCTTTTCAGGAAGAGGCAACAGATTCTAACAGAGATAGTATATGAAGGCCAGAGATCTGGAAAGCTTTTCAGGAAGAGGCAACAGATCCTAACAGAGATAGTATATGAAGGCCAGAGATCTGGAAAGCTTTTCAGGAAGAGGCAACAGATCCTAACAGAGATAGTATATGAAGGCCAGAGCCTCTGGAAAGCTTTTCAGGAAGAGGCACCAGATCCTAACAGAGATAGTATATGAAGGCCAGAGCCTCTGGAAAGCTTTTCAGGAAGAGGCAACAGATTCTAACAGAGATAGTATATGAAGGCCAGAGATCTGGAAAGCTTTTCAGGAAGAGGCAACAGATCCTAACAGAGATAGTATATGAAGGCCAGAGCCTCTGGAAAGCTTTTCAAGAACAGGCAACAGATTCTAACAGAGATAGTATATGAAGGCCAGAGATCTGAAAAGCTTTTCAGGAACAGGCAACAGATTCTAACAGAGATAGTATATGAAGGCCAGAGATCTGGAAAGCTTTTCAGGAAGAGGCAACAGATCCTAACAGAGATAGTATATGAAGGCCAGAGATCTGGAAAGCTTTTCAGGAAGAGGCAACAGATCCTAACAGAGATAGTATATGAAGGCCAGAGACTCTGGAAAGCTTTTCAGGAAGAGGCACCAGATCCTAACAGAGATAGTATATGAAGGCCAGAGCCTCTGGAAAGCTTTTCAGGAAGAGGCAACAGATTCTAACAGAGATAGTATATGAAGGCCAGAGATCTGGAAAGCTTTTCAGGAACAGGCAACAGATCCTAACAGAGATAGCATATGAAGGCCAGAGATCTGGAAAGCTTTTCAGGAAGAGGCACCAGATCCTAACAGAGATAGTATATGAAGGCCAGAGATCTGGAAAGCTTTTCAGGAAGAGGCAACAGATTCTAACAGAGATAGTATATGAAGGCCAGAGCCTCTGGAAAGCTTTTCAGGAAGAGGCACCAGATCCTAACAGAGATAGTATATGAAGGCCAGAGATCTGGAAAGCTTTTCAGGAAGAGGCAACAGATCCTAACAGAGATAGTATATGAAGGCCAGAGCCTCTGGAAAGCTTTTCAGGAAGAGGCAACAGATTCTAACAGAGATGGTATATGAAGGCCAGAGATCTGGAAAGCTTTTCAGGAAGAGGCAACAGATTCTAACAGAGATAGTATATGAAGGCCAGAGCCTCTGGAAAGCTTTTCAGGAAGAGGCACCAGATCCTAACAGAGATAGTATATGAAGGCCAGAGATCTGGAAAGCTTTTCAGGAAGAGGCAACAGATTCTAACAGAGATAGTATATGAAGGCCAGAGCCTCTGGAAAGCTTTTCAGGAAGAGGCAACAGATCCTAACAGAGATCTTATATAGAGGCCAGAGCCTCTGGAAAGATTTTCAGGATAAGGGAGTGTCACCAAAGTCAAAGGCCCACCAATTTATAATGTTTTGCTCCTAAATGGTACATTGGTTTTGAACATATCAACAATTCATAATTGTATTATCACAGATTAAATAAAACACAGGGAAAACTGAATTTTAACTGCACTGGGCCTTTAAAAGGAGCACTTTTCGTGCTTTACTATAGGTCTGGTCCTCAAAACATCAGACAAGTCAAAGCCGCCGTTTGGCATTATGGTTCTACTGATATACGCCATCTCAATCGCACTCCACACTGCCGTTTCCCACCTGGACAAAAGGAGCGCCTATGTTCATTGACTACAGCTCAGCGTTCAACACCATAGTGCCCACAAAGCTCATCAAGGTAAGGATAAGGACCCTGGGACTAAACACCTCCCTCTGCAACTGGATCCTGGACTTCCTGACGGTCCTCCCCCAGGTGGTAAGGGTAGGCAACAACACATCTGCACATCTACACTGATCCTCAACACTGGGGCCCCTCAGGGGTGGGTGCTTAGTCCCCTCCTGTACTCTCTGTGCACCCACGACTTCGTGGCCAAACACCACTCCAACACCATCATTAAGTTTGTTGACGGCACAACAGTAGGCCTGATCACCGACAACAATTTTATTTTACCTTTATTTAACTAGGCAAGTCAGTTAAGAACAAATTCTTATTTTCAATGACGGCCTAGTTGGTTAACTGCCTGTTCAGGGGCAGAGCGACTGATTTGTACCTTGTCAGCTAGAGGGTTTGAACTTGCAACCTTCAGGTTACTAGTCCAACGCTCTAACCACTAGGCTACCCTGCCGCCCCAATGAGATAGCCTATAGGGAGGAGGTCACAGACCTGGCAGTGTGGTGCCAGGACAACAACCTCTCCATCAATGTGAGCAAGACAAAGGAGATGATCGTGGACTACAGGAAAAAGCAGGCCAAACAGGTCCCCATTGTGTCCCCAGATCCTCAAAAAGTTATACAGCTGCACCATCGAGTGCATCCTGACCAGTTGCATCACCACCTGGTATTGAAACTGCTTGGCATTTGACAGTAAGGCTCTACAGAGGGTAGTGCATACGGATCAGTACATCACTGGGGCCAAGCTTCCTGCCATCCTGGACCTATATACTAGGCGGCGTCAGAGGAAGGCCCAAAAAATTGTCAAAGACTCGAGTCACCCGAGTCATAGACCAAAAGGCTCCTTAACAGCTTCTACCCCGAAGCCATAAGTCTGCTGAACAATTCATCAAATGGCCACCTGGACTATTTACATTTTTACACTGCTGCTACTCGCTGTTTATTATCGATGCATAGTCACTTTACCCCTACCTACATGCACGAATTACCTCGAGTAACCTGTACCCCTGCACATTGACTCAGTTCCTGTATACAGCCTCGCTATTTTTTACTTTTTACTCTTGTTTATTTATTCAGTATTTCCTGAACTCTATTTCTTTAACTGCATTGTTGGTTAAGGACTTGTAAGAAAGCATTGCACGGTAAGGTTTGTGGAGGAAGCACCTGTTGTATTCGGCGCATGTGACTAATACAATTTGATTTGCTATAGATACAGATACCTTAAACACCCAATACTCTGGGTCTCACTGCTAAACACTCAGTAGCCACAAACTTGCATGAAATGCTAAGGAGCATTACAGGACAAATGTCGTCATTTCTAGGCAGTACATCATTTGAGTGTTAAAAAAAAACAAATGAACATACTGTATAAAGAAGTGGGTCACTCATAATGAAAGTTGGGCTCAGCTTTGCCCATGTGGCTAAATAAATAGTCAACTAAACCCGAGTCAGACAGCTAATGTTGCTGCACACTTAAAATGGCCGCCATATCTGGAGTCTTTGGAGAACGATTTGAGAAAATATAGCCCATCAAACACAAAGAAAGGCTACAGAGAGAATCATCAAGAGGTCGGTTGGGAATCTGACAGGGTATTAGACAGTCAGTTGGGGTTGTTGACGCCATGGTTTAGAGCGTCACTTGAGGATCTCTTCGTTTGTGGAGGAAGCAGCAAACAAATGAAGAGGCATGAGCTCACAGACTTAGTCGATTAGAATGTTATTTATTAGGCTAACTCGTCGCTGGTGTGGGGAGAGATGGTAAACAAGTTTGTTTCTTATATCATCAAGATGTCTTATGCTATTGGGAAGGTATAAGATGAGAGCTGAGGCAAGAAAATGACATTTCAATAGCAAACCAAAAATGTGTCCATTTGAGATAATGCCCACTAATAAAGCACTGATGGAATACCGATTTAGCACACATAGTTAAATTAGGTTTGTTATATTACAAACCTACGCAGTTTGCTGGGAAATGTTGAAGCGATAAACAATGTTGCCTAATTTACCTGATTTGACCTTGTCAGCTGCAGCATAATCTGGTTGACTTTTATGGGGCTGTACAGCCACACAGTTTACCCTTATTCTCATCTGCACTTCATTAAAACAGGGGAGTGTTGGTGTGCTGCGCAAGATTTGTGGGGAATTAAACCTGCCTTAGCTATAGACCGTAGGCCTATGTAAGGGAATGTATTGCATAGCCTTGGAAAGGTTGAAAACATTCAGTCATTAAAAATAAAAATAACTGCGGAACAACAGCCAAAAAAACATTGGATGCAGCGTCCAAAACAGTGGCTTTTCCTGGGGGATGATGTTTCCTGACCACAAAATGTTTTCGACATCTGATTGTCTTGATGGTTTTAGCAGTCGAATCTCATCCACAGCTGTGCAGAACTGGTCTGGAGTGGCCGAAGAAGAAACTTTGTGATCTAAACGGGGGGGCTATGAGAATGAGAAATGCACGTGTGAGAGGTGTATTTTTAGGACCGGCGGGTGATATTTCCCCATGACACATTGACTGCTAAGGGCCTGCAGAGTGACAACATGCACAAACCCCAACGCCGCTATGGAAACTAACAACTTGACTGTAGGAGCAACCTTAGTAAAGAAATACCTCCCTTTAAGTAGGCCTCTGGATATTCCCAGCACACACTGAATGAGGGACCTTCTTTATATTTACAATGTGCGTGAAACATGAATCAACTTTCCTATCAAAACCTCTGCGCTGTCGCGTATGTTCCTCCCGAAACACCGACCATGTCTAAGTTACAGTATATCTATAAATCTTTCAAGCAGTTCTACCAAGGAGACAACCCTTCTATTTACAATCAAAAGCGCTCGCTCCCTGACAGGTCGTCATTGTAAATAAGAATTTGTTCTTAATTGACTTACCTGTATAAATAAAGGTGAAATAAAACAGGGGAAAAAACTGTCCACCCGGGCACCCCTTTTCTGCTAAAAGCAACCTGTTCTTAACAAGGTTAGCCTACATATATACGGACGGGCAACTCCAGTCCTTGGGGGCCTGATTGGTGATAACCTTTTATCCCAGCCCCAGCTAAGACACATGACTCAAATAATCATGATCTTCAGTTTAGAATGCAATTTGTTTAATCAACTGTGTTTGCTAGGGATGGGGGAAAGGTGTGACACCACTCCGGCCTCCGAGGACTGGAGTTGCCCATCCCTAGCACTACAATATCAAACCATGCCAAGCCACCATGCCAAGCCACCCCATCCATAAGCCTGTCCATCAAGGTACCAGCCAAACACAAACCACGGGCACTTCAGACATAAAAGGACTGCTGCAACGCTTGGTTTATGTTTTATCTGGGGTTTCCACATTGTGGCTGGGGGATAAGCATCAGAAGTGGTTTATCTCCTCTCTCAGTGCTCTATGGAATATGTAAACACATGTCATCAGTGCTTGATGGAGGGAGAGGTTGTGTGGGAAGGAAGGAAAGTGGTGGGGGAAAGACTCTGTCAAAGCCCTGGCTCGTGGGAAAGGACAAGAGTTTTCAGACAGAAATGCAAGACTTTTCTCTCACTAATAAACCATGAATATCAAGAATATGCAGTGAAATATTCTACAGTAGGTAGATCCACCAAAGCCAATGGGCAAAAAAAGTACTTCAGAAAGCTTTCCCTTAAACACTATTTAATTTTGAGTGGACCCCATGAACTCTGTACCAGAAGCCTTTGCTGTTCATCTGTAGTTTTTCTCCAAGCCTGCACAAAGCCTGTGGGTGCAGGAGGCACATGTAACCGTTTCCCCTCTTGAGTCTACCATAAGCTGCGTTATACTCCCTCACACCACAACCAAACTACACTCCTTCTGTGTGTGTGTGCGTGCATTTGTGTGTGTGAGCATGCATACACGCCTTCGATCTCTAGTCACTAAGTCCTCCCTGCCGGGGCCAGTTTTAATATGGTGTCCAGTCAAAACTGATTAAGCATCATGCTGCCCTCAAACCCCCCTCTCTGAGCTCTCTTTCTCTGAGCTCTCTCTCTCTGAGCTCTCTCTCTCTGAGCTCTCTCGCTGTCTCTCTGAGCTCTCTCGCTGTCTCTCTGAGCTCTCTCGCTGTCTCTCTGAGCTCTCTCGCTGTCTCTCTGAGCTCTCTTGCTGTCTCTCTGAGCACTCAAGGTAGCGAATGAAGAGCATTCAGTCTGTAGACAGGAGCTGGAGAAATAAGTCTGACGGCCGTGCTTTCCCCTCTGACAGAGTTATGTCTGTACAGGATCTCTATCTGGCTTTGGCGGGTGTGTGATTTACTAAGACATCGATGAGGAAGTTAACCGAATATGTTGTAGGGGACAATGTCCCTTCAAAGTAGAACACCAGGCAGACATAGATGAGGAAGCAGCAAGCTACCTGGATGGATTCAATGGAAAAGGAATTAGCAAAGAATACAGAGACAAACACACTCTAAGACAAAGACGCACGTGCACACACACGCACGCACGCACGCACGCACGCACGCACGCACGCACGCACGCACGCACGCACGCACGCACGCACGCACGCACGCACGCACGCACGCACGCACGCACGCACGCACGCACGCACGCACACACACACACACACACACACACACACACACACACACACACACACACACACACACACACACACACACAGAATGCATCCCCTCCTGCCACGGATAGTATGACATGCAAACAATTCCTAGAACAACTTCATCAAGAGCAAAATATCCAGGAGTTTGGAGAGCAACTGAATGGTATATTTTTGGGTGTTATATCAAGTCATTAGAGCGCTTCATGCAAACGGTCAACAATGTGTGAAGTGTGCTGTACGTAGCACAATGCCCTGAACTATTACAATCGATGTAGCAGGGTTCTCCCCTGGTTATAACCTAGGAAGGCTTTGAGGGAAAGTTGAACGAGGGAGTCAAGAAGAGCTAACATGGCTAATGTAAGATAGTGTACAGTGTATACCTTCTGCCTCTCTCTTCAACAAACTCAAAGGACAACAAGAGAACTGCTGCTGTAACCATGCCATCAAAATGATTGACAGAATACGGCCATTTTGTTTTTCCCGTCAGTGTTTATAGGCTACATTGTGTTTTCCACTGAGCGAACTGCACTAAAGATGATCATGGTATTGATCAAATGTGATCTTGCTCTCGAACACACAGAGTTTGAGGACTGGAAGAAAACAGGAAGTAGTGGCAGAGCTTGATACTACACGTATGTACAGTGTACAGTGAGAGAAGAAGGGAAGCTAAACTAACAGAAGGTGACTTTCAGCCTGGTATGCTGGCTCATTTCCTGATTACGTGTACATGCAAGTCAAATGTTGTCTGGAAAAAGACGAGGCTGAACTGGTAAAAGATGACCTATTACAAGGAAGTATTGAAGTATACATTGTTTGGGAGTGTAGACAACTGTGGCAATTGGCAACTAACCTACTGGATAAAGTACAAGTCACAGTAACTGCATCCAGAACTCCATCCAATTGAAAGTATTTATTCCCACGATATGTATGTGTTACTTTGTGTGTACCTGAAACAACAACCCCCCTTAACACAAACAAGAGCTGTAAACAAGAACGCAAACAAGAACTGATGCTGTCAGTACGTCGCAGATCTGAAACACATACACACACACACACACACACACACACACTAAAAACAGAGCAGCAGACAAGAGTCGCATGCACCCTGCTGAGAGAGAGAGAGAGAGAGAGAGAGAGAGAGAGAGAGAGAGAGAGAGAGAGAGAGAGAGAGAGGTCAAAGGGAGGAGCCGATCAATGACAAGCTGCTGACATCATCCCCTACCATTCACTCCACTCCCGTCAGCAGCCTAGTAACACAGTCACTGACTGAGCAGTACCATCTGAATGGGTTTCCTCAGTCCACACACATACACACACACACATAAACAAACACACACACAGCCCAAACAGCTACCACCACCACCGCTACTTCTGCTTTCAATTTCACCACCGTGGCCTTGGTTAATGGCTTCAGCGTTTTGCGGTCTGCCAACACATATGGTCTGTGTAGTCATAGTGTCCCCATCCATCCAGTGAGGGGAGCACGGGGGACAGACAGCCTCCAGCCGGCAGGCCTCCACAATAGTGGCACAGTAACATGGATGGGGGTATGGCTTTCATTATAGACCCCGTGAGAAATGGATCCCCCAGCCAGGACCAGGCCCATTGCCACCGCAGAGTGTGGAACAAGTACACAGTGACCACATTGACTGGGTTTAAAAAGACACAAATGCTTTGTTTTATTTCACTTTTACTACCGTTCCTACTTAAGATCTAACTTATTAGTGAAACATTGATAAATACAAACACTAATGCTCATTGAATCATTTTCAGTATGCTAATTTAATACTAGCTCCTTGCTGTCCCCAGTCCACCTGGCCGTGCTGCTGCTCCAGTTTCAACTGTTCTGCCTGCGGCTATGGAATCCTGACCTGTTCACGTGATACCTGTCCCAGACCTATTATATGACCATGCTGGTCATTTATGAACATTTGAACATCTTGGCCATGTTCTGTTATAATCTCCACCCAGCACAGCCAGAAGAGGACTGGCCACCCCTCATAGCCTGGTTCCTCTCTAGGTTTCTTCCTAGGTTTTAGCCTTTCTAGGGAGTTTTTCCTAGCCACCGTGCTTCTACACCTGCATTGCTTGCTGTTTGGGGTTTTAAGCTGGGTTTCTGTACAGCACTTTGAGATATCAGCTGATGTACGAAGGGCAATATAAATACATTTGATTTGATTTTGATTTGATTCACAGTATTAGTATCCTCATTTAACACTAGTTTCTTCAACTGAGTACAAGTATCTTCATTTAATACTAGCTTCTTCAACTGAGTATAAGTACAGTACAGCTCGTGGTTACATAGGAAATCCAACAAGGACGAGCCTATCAGGCTTTGTCTGGACACACATCTCGGGACACAAAGCGGACATTTTGTGCCTCCAATCTGGAGATGGTGTTAAAGAGTTCCAGACACGACCCAGGCAACAGTGCCTCTGGGGGAGAGAGTGGAGCTGCGGAGCGCGGCTGCCACAGCGCGACAACTTAGCCGCTTCCTGGACATCCTCCATACGAGACGTGCGCTCTCCTTACTTCTCTGAGCACGCTTTGTGCCTGGGCCGGGGTAAAACGATCGGCGAGGGCAGATGATGTCATGACAGGAGAATTCAGATATATAAAGGCCGATGGTGTAGAACCCGGTGTGAGGCAGGCCAGCCAGCAGGTTGAACAGTTCCCTACAAACCACGTGTGAACTATACAGCACAAATACTGAGGTATATTCTGTCCTTTTACTAGACAGGTAAATACATGAAAGAGTGACTTTCTTGTACAGTTAGAGACTTGGATGGGACTGTACTATTTGGTACTTTAAAAGCTGCATTTGATTCGCTGTTGTCCAGCGGCTCCACCTCAAACTCTGAGAGACCGAGGGGCAGAGGACTGGTTCAATACACCATTGGACCCCATCCGTACCAGAAAAACATTTCACACTCTGACAGTCCAGGAAACCACCCCTCCCAACGTGCACAGTATACACACTACAGTCGTACACTTCAACTACAGAGAAGGTTCAGGTAACGAACTACTGACCTTGGTCTACTACCTCCTATAGGGGCCTATCACTTCATCAAGTGGCCACATTGTTCTACTCTGGAAGGAGAAAAAAATGAGGGAGAGAGAAAGAAAGAGAGAGCCAGAGAGAGAGAAAGAGAGAGAAAGTGAGACATTTACTGATCGCATAATGACAACAGGCCCGGGAAGGGAAGAATCTTTCCCTGGAACTGTTGGTTTCGCAATACCACCCATGTTTACACAGGTGGTTAATGAGCGGAGCGCAGGAGATAGAGTCCACATTAGGCAACACCTCATTATGAATACTAAACCAAAAAGGGACATACACACACGCCAACACACGCCTGCCCTAGTTGTTACAGATGCAGACTGTATTTGTCGTGAATGTTTCTGGGAATGTATTCTGAATCCTGGAACCTGTGTGTGTGTGTGTGTGTGTGTGTGTGTGTGTGTGTGTGTGTGTGTGTGTGTGTGTGTGTGTGTGTGTGTGTGTGTGTGTGTGTGTGTGTGTGTGTGTGTGTGTGTGTGTGTGTGTGTGTGTGTGTGTGTGTGTGTGTGTGTGTGTGTGTGTGTGTGTGTGTGTGTGTGTGTATACGTGTGTGCATGCATAAATATACTTTTGGAGTTCCCTTATACGGTACAAAATAGCATTCAAAAAGTACTCTCCTCCAATGAGTGTTCTCCTCCCGATGCCGAAGTCACTGATTGGTCCCTATGTTTGGCTCCGGGGCCAGTTCCAACAACATCTGCTTGGCGCAGGTTCAAACCCACGGACAGCTCTGCTAGCCCAAAGGTGGCTATGCGCAGACCATTGTTTATGCAATAGCACACCGCTGGCGGTGCATTATACACAGTTAGGCTACAACCAAGCCAGCAACTTTGAAATGTGTGCTAAAGAGAAGATCTCTAGTGGTGAGAAGTGTTTCCATTTCATTTTTATATAGCCTATACTCCTTTGAAAACTGGTCCAAACTGGTTGAAAAGGACATGAGAAATACTATCACTAAAAGAGGTCATCCTGACGTGTTATCTAAAGGAAAGTGAACAGTTTTGGGTTTCCATAAAGCTTTAGTTCATTTTCACTCACCTAGAGAAGCCAACCCTTAAAGGACAAGTGTTCTTTATTTTGGGTACTTGTTAAGAAAACACAGAACAGCTGTTGGTAAACCCACATGAGGTAATTGTTCCAAATGCCTCGATTTAACACAGATTAAACTCAATTAAAGAACTGTTTATCTAGCCACAACAAGTCGTCCTGCCTAAGGCATAAAAAAAGACCTCTGTCATTGTTTGTGCAACTAGCTCTGTTGGAGGGGGTGGGGGGTTAACATGGTTTCCTTATGTACAGGAAGGAACTTTCACACACAAACAAACCATACATTAGCTCCAAGCCAAACTCACATAGGAAGAGGGGAAAAAAGTGTGGGTGGCTGCTGAGGCAGGGGTCTTCTGAGGTGAATACGAAGGAATTTAGGTCACTTCAGCAGGGAGACGTTTTAACCAGCTCAAGCCATCGCTCAGTGGAAATAGCGAGGGAGGCCCAGAAAAGGGGAGCGGGGAAGCGAGGGGAACGAGTATGTCAAGGGTGGCTAGGCTTGATTCTGCTTCTTGCCCAGACGCAAACAGAGAGACATAACTTCCCATAATGTTACCAGTTAACATACTGTAAGTTCCTATCTGACTTTTGACATTCAAATAGACATGTATGTTTTATAACAAACATTAAATCCCAGTAAGATTATTTATTTAAATTGAATATTAAAACACAATCTACCTACATTACATTACAATCAGTCATCTAGCAGACTCCATCCAGAGCGACCAACAGGAGCAACCAGGGTCAAGCTCCCCGCCCAAGGGAACGTTGACTGATCTCCCACCAAGTCAAATCAGGGACCCGAACCAGCGACCTATCGGCCACCAGCCCAAGCTCCTAACCGCCAGGTCACCGTCCCTCCAAGACCCCCCCCACAGTTCCCCGAAAGCTGCCCCTCAACCATCTGAGACCCCCCCACCTCTCCCTCCATTCCCCACCCCCAAACTCCCCCACCAAGCCAGGTCTCCCAGCGCACCAACAACCAACAGAGCAACAGAGAACAACAATGCAAAAACAAAAGACGTCAAGGACTACAGCAATCATAACAGCAAGGGCAACTGGGTAAGTTTCAGTGCGTGTGTGGCACTATTTACATGTGTGTATGTGTGTGCACATGTGTTTGTTTGAATGCGAGCGTGTGTGTATGCATGTGTACACGCACCTGCGTGGCATCAGCCTCAGGCAAACAGGCATCTCAGTGTCATTCAAACATTCTTTAAAAAATATATATTTTTGACTTCTAACTCTTATCTTTGACGTCATTCTATCCCCCGTCCAGCAACTCCACTCCCACTTGTCTCCAGTTCCACATCCCAACCCTCAGTCCATCCCACCTATCTCTGCTGGCCACCCTCTCCAGATTTCTACACCCCATATATCTTTCAACTATGCTGTGATGTTTAACGTACAATTTGAATCTGTCCAATCAAATAGAATCCACAGATTGCCAGTTGAAAATATATACTTTTACTAAGAGCATTAGTTTATGAGTAATTGACTGACCAGAAACTGTTTCTTTACAGAAACATATTCTGACAGTTTTCAAAGTGTTGAGTATAAATGATAGATCACCCAAATGATCTCTCTCTCTCTCTCTCTCTTTCTCTCTCTCTCTCTGTCTCTCTCTCTCTGTCTCTCTCTCTCTCTCTCTCTCTCTCTCTCTCTCTCTCTCATTGTAAACAGTTTTTATTAAGACGTGAGTGGTTGTATAAACACAGACAAGTATTCTATTGAGGGGTCCCAGCCTTCTATTGAGGGGTCCCAGCCTTCTATTGAGGGGTCCCAGTCTGGGGTGGGGAACAATAAGAGGGAGAGATCCTGATCGCCCCCTCACAGAAGGTGTGCACTAAATCCCATTACCATTACCAGGGCTCTGGCATTAACATTCCCCTAGTCTGGCAGGTGATGGCTTCCTCTTTTCAGCCCCGCGCAGCCCGCGACGACTGCCTGAGAGCATGGGACAGAGACACCCCCACTGCACACCGACCATACACATACACACACACACCCGGAGACACACACTGTCACACCCCAACAATACACACACCCAGAAACACACACACTGTCACACTCCAACAATAGACACCGCCCAGAGACACACACACTGTCGCACCCCTACAATACACACACACCCGCCACACCAATCCACACACACACATACACCCCCCCCCCTCCGGTAGGAGGAGAGGGGTGGAGGAGGAGTGGGGTGGGGGTGTCTGGGGTTCTGCTCTAGGGGCCACACTAAGTCTTTTCTTAAAGGTCAACGCAGCCACAACAAGACTGAGATCTCCCCATATAGACGGTAGGAGGAGCAAGGAGGAGGAAGAGAGGTGGTGGTGGGGTATCTCAGTCTTTTCTTAAAGGTCAGCGCAGCCAAATGGGGTCTTTCTTCTCTTTCACGTCTCAGGGGTGATCTATATATGACTATCTTTAAATGGGGCCAGCATTGTTTCCCAGGTATTATCCCCTGGTATAAATCCTGGCTGTTCTGACACTAAAAGGAAGATGAGATGACCTGCTTTTTCGATTGAGAAGAAATAAATTCACCACAACAAATACTTTTAACGAGTTCCCCACACGACTAGTAAAGCAGATACAGCTAGTATGTCAACTTGTTTCACGTTCCATGGACATTACAACAGCTTTCAAGCCCACATAGCACAGGATTGTTCAGCGCAGTAGGTCTACATGCCATGTTTCTCTTCAGACCGTTCACCCTATCTCTATAACAAGGTGACATGGGCGTATGTGACAGGGCGCATGTGATATGGAACTGTCCTGCTCTGAACTCTCCCCCCAGCTAACTCGAAGCTCTCTTATGATACTCAATCACATACACACACGGTACATTCTCCTGGAAAACGGTTCCTCTAGCTACCTCTTTCCCTACACCCCCCTCCCCGTCATCATTTATTAAATCAAACCGGCAGACAATCTTACATTGCCTGACATATTAGCACTCAGCACACAATATGAGCTTTTTTTCAACTTCAACAAGGTCTTAAGGACACGAATTTGAATGAACGTGCTTACAGTCAAATACTGCTCAGTCCCCCGCCCCGTACATCCTTCTAGCGAGCTGTAGTAGCGAGCTGAAACTGCCGTGGAACCACCCCTCCCTCTCCTTCTCTGTCTCCACGGGCTAAGTGCCACGTCCAGAAGAGCTGCATGGACGCAGTTGATTATTCTTGGAGTGAAAAAAGTCTAAACTATAATTTTTTCTCTTTAGTGGTTTCCCCCATTCATAGTAGTTGGCACTGGCCTTTAAGCCCTCTGCCACTGCCTGTCCTCACACCCCAAACTCCTTCTCATTTCTTCTTTATCCAGCTCTCTCCATTTCATTCCCCTAACATTCCACTAGTTACTCTGTGTCGTTTGGAGGGGCGGAGAGCGATGTCTGCACTTGCCCAGGCCCTCACACGGTGCCAAGTTGTGAAAGCTTCTGCTTGTTGGCTTTCTCTTCGAATGACTACTAAGAGATCACAAACTTGGACAACGCTGTCGTGCGTAACTGTGTATAATAAAATCAGTTTTTCTGTATTTCTATGGTATGATGACCAAGAAGAAATAAGAGTGAAGTGATGTGTAATCGTAGATGGACGACGAGGTGCAGCTGGAGTTGAGTTGGGAAAGGACCTGTTGCAATGGTATGCCTCGTAACAAGGACTGGTCAACACCAATGCAGGGCCAAGGCATCTCATGTCAGTAGCCATTACTGAAAGTTAACAGTAGATCCAACGGTTCCCATTCAAACTAGATATTTCCCCATAACAGTGCCCCGAGTAGCCTGTAGCAAACATAACGTTTGTAAACACTCAGTGGTGTCTAGGGACATTCTGACAGGGTAATAGTTTCAGAAGTAGGGGGTTGGAGGTTGGATATTTTACACAAAAAGTATTCAACTGTCTGAAGCCTGGAGAAAGCTGCAGTTTATCATTGTAGAACTACTGGAAATGTAGCCCTGACAGGAAACTTTTATTACCCCGCCCCCTAACTGCCCTCCCACTCTGCCGCCAAAGATCAGTTTGTCACATCTATCAACTGCAGCTGTGTGTGTGATTTCATGCTTTCACATGTACCTACACTTCCATGTGTCTTTGTAGAGCACGACTGAGAGCAAAGCTTAGAACACCTAAAAACATTTTTGTTTAAGTCACAAGAACAAAAAAAACACTTAAAGAACATAGAGTACACATTAACATTCCCATCCACAAGAAACACCACACAGTCAACTTGTGTTAGCTTCCTGTGTTAATGCCTAGGCTTAAACTCAGCGGGCTAAAGTCCCCCAACTCTGCAGCCAGAGGTGGCGTCTACATCATCCAGTCCATAGTACTCAGCAGGCTGAGCATGGAGGCTCCCGGGCCAGGGGGTGGCTGCAGACTGCATTGTGGATTGGCTGCATCGCAGAGTGGCTGCGGCGTGGATTAGGGCCCGACTGTGGACCATTGTTAATTGGGCGCCATATGTGAACGCTATAGAGAGATTAGTTTGTACAGCTGCTGCCATTTGTCATAACTGCCCTTAACAAGATACACATGGCAGGCCTAAGGTTTGAACCAGAGACAGAGCTATGAGAAAGAAAAGACTGGAGGACTACGCGTTTAAGAAACAGACTTCGGGAATAAGCAGATAAAGATCTGTTAAAAAAATGTAGGGCTGGTGCGCCGGGAATGGTGATTTTGCTTCCTTCCTTGTTCGTGGTTTATCAACGTTGTTCTATCATAACATCGAGGTGGTGACATAACATCAGTGTTAGCTCCCTCAGTTGATGCTTAGGCTTTAGCTCAGAGGGCTATACCACATGTATAGTCTCTGGGAGAAATGGCGGGGAATTGCCACGACTAACTCTCCTCTCCTGTGATTCTGAGGCGCACCGTGGTCATCAACACAAACCATGCAAAACCATTTTATGACATCGTAAAATTAATTCTCTCTACTCTGACCGGTTGAGATATAGATAGATCAACTTGGACATCAGACTGGGCAAAATCCACTTGAATGGAGCTCAATGTTTCTTCTCCATCCTGGTTAGCTCAGGCTGTTACTGTAGCATTTGCCAGCCATTGAAGGGTTACTGAATGCCATTGGACTAGCCAAGTGGGCACCTTGAGTTAGCCTGCTGTTAAGAACCAGTTTGACCTCCATCAGTGTTTCCAACCAGCATCCCTTCAACTGAAGCTGAGTGTATTAACGTGCACCAGCACTTAAAGCGTGCATTAAAGCTATTCTTGGGGACATTCATGTCTGATTCAACCTAGAGGAATGGCTTCTCCTACTGGACAGGATGACGCAAAAAAAAAAAAAGACAAAAAGATGGCAGACTCTTTGACAAAAACACTCGATTGGTTAAATAGACTCCTTCAAACACACACAAGTGTGTGCATGCATGATGCGTACACGTGGATGTCCATGTGTGTGGTTAAAGGTATTCTCGAGATCAGCACAGTCTTCACCCAAAAAAACAGCTGGAGTTCCATGCCAGGGGAAAAGACAAGGCAGGGAAGAGGGAAGCCAATTTGAGAAGAATTCCAGTTATCCAGTGCCAGGGCGTATAGCCTTTCAGACCGAATCTGAGCAGCCTATCGTAACGAGGCCTCATTCCTCCTCATAAAATCACAGCTTTCATAAGAGAACTCTGTTAGCATAGCGATGGCTGCTTTATTCACCTCGCTCTGACGCCATTCCACTTGGCTTGTCAAAACACAGAGAGCGGTGGAACCGCGTTTCATCACCTCTCAGTGACCTATCAGGACCTATCAGTGCTGATAATGGGGCTTTGTTAGGGTCTATTAAATATTTATCGTATATATATACACAATCACTCATGTTGTGGAGGAGGCAAAAGTGGATGTTTGGACTGAACTTAGATCTGATGATGATTTTTCTTGTGTTTATTTGACTAATCATGTATAGCATGCCTGACCTCAGGTATCTGTTCTTGGTTTGGTATTCTTCGTTGTACTTGAAAGAGTCGTTTTCATCAAATAAACCATTGGAATACTTGGTCAAATGTTATCTTTCTGACTTTCTGAATTACTCCCTCCTCTGCTCCGATCCCTCTCTTCCTGTAGGCTTAACTACCAACTGGAAAATCCCTCTCTCGTGTGTGTGTCTTGCTGTGTGAAAACAGGATATGATTATCACAGGGGGAAAGTAGCTGTCCAGACATACTCTGACACCTGTCGTTAGACTGATTGATTTTCTCCTTGTTCCACCCCACAGGATGTCCCCATGCCGCTAGAACACGACAACTTTCATGGAAATCTGCAGCCCAATCATAAATGATCTGATATCTTCCCAATATATTAATCATTTCAATCGTGTAGAACAGATTTGTTGAATATCATGAAAATTCGAGTCTTTTTTATGAATTTACATTGTTATGAAAAATCTTGTCTCAGAAAATAACAAGTGGATATATACGTTATGGTTGCGTTTTACACATGACAAGATTTGTTCAAGTTTATATCTCTTCCTACTGCTTTGGATTAGGCTTCTGATGGCATCAATGTCGATGGGATGTTGGATAATCACACACCGGTCAAAATACACAGCTACACCTGTCTGCTGAGTTTGTTCTTAAATCTTAATGTCAGGAGAGTGGTTTTAGTTCAATCTTAATGTCAGGAGAGTGGTTTTAGTTCAATCTTAATGTCAGGAGAGTGGTTTTAGTTCAATCTTAATGTCAGGAGAGTGGTTTTAGTTCAATCCTAATGTCAAAAGAGTGGTTTTAGTTCAATCTTAACATCAAAAGAGGGGTTTTAGTTCAATCTTAATTTCAGGAGAGTGGTTTTAGTTCAATCTTAATGTCAGGAGAGTGGTTTTAGTTCAATCTTAATTTCAGGAGAATGGTTTTAGTTCAATCTTAATTTCAAGAGAGTGGTTTTAGTTCAATCTTAACATCAAAAGAGGGGTTTTAGTTCAATCTTAATTTCAGGAGAGTGGTGTTAGTTCAATCTTAATGTCAGGAGAGTGGTTTTAGTTCAATCTTAATGTCAGGAGAGTGGTTTTAGTTCAATCTTAATGTCAGGAGAGTGGTTTTAGTTCAATCTTAATGTCAGGAGAGTGGTTTTAGTTCAATCTTAATGTCAGGAGAGTGGTTTTAGTTCAATCTTAATGTCAGGAGAGTGGTTTTAGTTTAATCCTAATGTCAAAAGAGTGGTTTTAGTTTCATCTTAATGTCAGGAGAGTGGTTTTAGTTTAATCTTAATTTCAGGAGAGTGGTTTTAGTTCAATCTTAATGTCAGGAGAGTGGTTTTAGTTCAATCTTAATGTCAAAAGAGTGGTTTTAGTTTCATCTTAATTTCAGGAGAGTGGTTTTAGTTCAATCATAATGTCAGGAAAGTGGTTTTAGTGCCACAGACATATGTGAGGAATGAAAAGTGGGCCTCTACAGGCTTTGACAACTCAATGGGGCACTAACTCATACCAAACACCCATTCCCAAGCCCCAGCCGCCTCTTTGACCCACAGGATGACATTATCCAGTGTTCCACCGGGGATTCATCCTGCAAACAACATGCAGTAAACACGCCTACTCCAACACACACACATGTGCAAACACGCGTGTAGGCACACACAGGCATGCACAAGCATGCACGCATACACAATCATGCACAAACGCATACACACACCCACACACACACACGCGCACTCACACAAACATTGTAATGGGTTGCCTTTTCTTTATCTGTCTCAAACCTGGCAACTCATTATAGAATGACAGGGAGTACTGTACTTGCAGACAAAAGAAGAGACTACCATCACTCTAGACCTCTGATCGGGCTTGTCCCAAATGAAAAGAGTCTAATGGTGGGCGCAGGAGGGGGTACAGAGAAGTTACCATCTCCCTGGCAACCTCCCCCGATTGTCTGGCCCTCACTCCCTGCCCCCTCCCCCACCTCCACCCCTTTCTTATTTTTCCTTGGCGGTCATTCATGTGCTTTAGCTTGATGAAGGATGCACATTGGTTTTGCACTCTCTGGATCTGAAAGACACAGATGACATTAAAGGAATGCTTCTTCCATGCTTCTATTGTCCTCTGTATGTGAATCAATGTCTTATCTGGCCAGTATTCAATGATGTACAGTTCTTCATCTTGCCGCTTCTCAATGTTCATCTACATATCTCCTTCTCTCTTTCCATCTTTCTCTGTCTTTCCCTCCTGATCTTTTGCAATCCCTGCTGTCAGATAGGGCCTGGCAGGCAGACTGGCTGGTTGAAGAGAGGAGGAAAGAGGAGAGCACAGAAGAGATGAGAGGAGCGGAGTAGAGTAGAACAGAGTAGAGTAGAACAGAACAGAAGAAGAGTAGAGTAGAGCAGAATAGAGTAGAACAGAGGCGAGTAGATCAGAGTAGTACAAAGTAGAACCGAGTAGAGTAGCACAGAGTACAACAGAGTAGAGTAGAGCAGAGTAGAACAGAGTGGAGTAGAACAGAGTAGATTAGAGTAGAGCAGAGCAGAGTAGAGTATAGCAGAACCGAGTGGAGCAGAGTAGAGCAGAGTAGAGTATAGCAGAACAGAGTGGAGCAGAGAAGAGCAGAACAGAGTAGAGTAGAACAGAGTAGAATATAACAGAGCAGAGTAGCACTGAGGAGATCAGAGCAGAACTGAGTAGATCAGAGCAGAATAGAGTAGAATAGAACAGAGTAGAGCAGAGCAGAACTGAGTAGATCAGAGCAGTGTGGAGTAGAGCTGAGTAGAGCGGAGCAGATTAAAGAAGAGTAGAGCAGAGTAGAACAGAGTAGAGTAGAATAAAACAGAGTAGAGTAGAGCAGAGCAGTGTAGAGCAGAACAGAGCAGAGTAGAACAGAGTAGAGTAGAGCAGAGCAGTGTAGAGCAGAGTAGAACATAGCATGGTCAAACAGAGTAGAGTAGAGCAGAGCAGTGTAGAGCAGAGTAGAACAAAGCAAAGTAGAACAGAGTAAAGTAGAGTAGACAGCAGTTCGTTGGATGGTAGTAGTGGAGGCTGCAGCAGGGTCTTTGTAAGCCAGGACAGTAAGGTAGTGTACAGTGTGTGGTTTGGAACAGGGGGTGAATGTACCCATTTGTCTACATTTAGAAGGGCTGGCGGACAGGACGGGACTAGCTGGGAGGAGGGGGCGACACCAGCACTCCTGTCAAGTGGTCTCATGGGGGTTGAAATGTATTAGGCTATTCTCACAAAGCCTGGGAAAGTCTGATGGCGCTGAAACATAAGGATACTGTAAAATAAATATATATATATATAAATATATAAATATATAAATATATAGATATAAATATATAATAATGTTCTAATTCTATTTCTATGAGCTGAACCCACAGAAAAATGGATCTGTAGCCTACAAAACTGTGGAAACTTCTATAAAAATATCTGAACTCCTTTCTCAAAAAGACAAAAGGCCTAAAGAGGCACTAAAGGAGTTACAGACCAAATGTGTTTTTAAAGTGAAAAGAAGTGATAACGTTGGCTGAGAAGCAGGCATCCACATAGGGCTGTGACCTCTACACAGAGTAGTCTAGTTTCCATGGAGATTTATGTACACAGTGCACACAAAAGAGGGCTAAGGAGGTAACATGGGCTGTTTAAGCCTTGAGGAGGGCTAAGGAGGTAACATGGGCTGTTTAAGCCTGGAGGTATTTGCCGGAGCAAAACCCTTCTACTAATGACATGCGGCTCATACTGAGTTGTAGAAGCCTTGTTTCAGAGCACCGGGGTTAGCATCGGAGAGAGAGCTGGAGGGAAGAAATGATTGTAGGAGAAAGCAAAGGCAGAGCAGGAAAAGATCCTAAACATGGGAGAAAGGAATGAGGGTCGGCAGGTAGCCTAGCATTTAATTAATAAATAAAATAATGAAATAAATAATGAAATCAATCAAGAAAGAAAGAAATCAAAGGGAGAGCTTTACCCGAATAGCCTGGAGTAACACCACGTCATTTACACAGCAACAGGGTAGAAGAGAAGATTAGCAGAGGGAAGAGATATGGGGGAGGGACATTTAGCAGGAAGAGCAAATCAATAAAGTGGGCAGCAGAGCTGGGAGGGACTTGTTCTAAGTGGATTAGATGTAATGTGATCGATAGGTTATGGCTCCAAGTGAGGTATTCACTGCAGGCCCAACAGCATGCTACTGAGCAGCACAGGGTTGTGGTTCACAATGAACAAAGCCTTCGCAGAATTCCTTGGCTAAATTCAGAACGAAGTTTCCTCTGTGACATTGGAACTACGAATAATTGTATTGTTGTTTAAAAAAATACATGTGAACCAACCATCTCTCTTTTGCGTTGAACATCGTGATACTACACATAAAAACACACTTCATCCAAAGGACAACCATTCTTATATTGACTCCACCGACGGAGACTACTGGAATAAGCAGACTACTGGACTGCACTAACAAAATAGCTCTTTGTCAACCTAACCACAACAAAAGACATGGAAAGGTGGTGTCCTTAACACTGTGGGTCTGCAACGATTTAGTTTCCCGCTACTGGCATCCTCCCAGCCATCCTTTTCTGGCTATGAGCCCTGGGCCTGAAGCAGCTGTCACTGGAGTCTGGGGGTGACTTGACAGAGAGTCAGAGAGGGGTGGGCGGTGTGCCAACCCACAGGGGCAACTCCTGGCAGAGGAGAAGAAAGAATGGAGGGAGGAGGAGTAGAAGAGGGAGGAGAGGAAGGAGGGAGAGAAGGAGTAAAAGGGAGAAGGTGGAAGGAAAAGAGGGAGGGAGGGAGGTCCTGAGGTCAAACTGTGACCCGGAGGTCCTGAGGTCAAACTGTGACCCGGAGGTCCTGAGATCAAACTCACTGCCCTTGACCATGCCTCAAATTCAGCCAGCTGGAAACCCAGAGGCACACAGCTCCGACCGCTACCCTGCACAGTGCAGCGTGACCAGCCGGCCAATGACCAGAGAAGACAACCGACCAACATTGACACCACGCCAACCTGGGAGGGAACACCTGTCTTTTGTTGACTCTCCCACTAACTGAGTCAAAATCTGACAGACGGACGGGAGGACGAGTGCAGACTGAGAAATGGTGGTCAGGGGACCACTGGTGGTCTGTGAAGCACGACGGCTGACCCCAATTATCGGGGTCAAAGAGCAGAGGGCCTTACAGGTAGTCCCCCGCCACCCCCTTAGGCCAAAAGCCCCCCCAGTCCACCCACACGCTTTGGGGCCAAACGTGTATTTTCACAGATCTTTTTTGCTCAATTAAACTTCAGAGGACAGCCTGCCACATCTCTTAGCTGAGGTCAAGACATCAGGACTATAAGCGATGTCTGGCTCTCGTAAAACAGAGCCGTCGTTTTAACATGGCAGACTGTATTAGATCCAGCACCTATCAAGATTGTAAAAAAAATGTTGAAGGAATAAATGGGGGAAGATTTAGAAAATGAAAACATAATGTTTTTACGGCCGCGTTAACTTTCAGCACCAGGATAACAGGGAAGGGAATTGAACCTTGGATCTCACCAAGCCTATCATTTTACTGGCTATGAGTTAAACTGTTTTTATCTTCAACATGGACTCGCAAATCACTGATTTTCTTTAAAGTAAAAAAAATAAATATTGTGGGAAGATTTTCAACAAGAAAAATAATTATTGTTGAAAGGATCTACATCCAAAGCTAAAAGAGACAAGTTTGGGACACCAGTTCCACAGACATCAGTACTCATTAGTAGGTAAAAACGTTGGAAGGACCTCAGCCAGTTATCTAAAAGAGAAGCACTCAGACAGCCCCTTCATGTGTGAGACACTTCAATCATATTAAACAACTGGTCTTTTGAGGCTCTGAGTATATTTCATCAATAATGTTCCTCCGAGTCTAGAACAGAGCTAAACACAGAGTAGAAAAGGGTATTCCAGGCCGGATAAGAGATAAATACTACATAAATCATGCAGAATCTACTGAATCCTCTTACAAATCTGGCATTCAGAGCACAATTTTTTAGAAATGTTCCATTAGTCATCCCAATCACTGTTTAGCTGCTAAAGGGACCCAGAGATTTATAAGAAATCTCTTGGAAATCACCAGCTTTGGGTTGAATAAATGAAATGCTCTCTTATTCTGAATATTTGAAGAAGTAAGTCTACAGTTTATCCTCCACAGTTCATATATGGTAAGCAAAATGTTTGCGTGTGAAACAGTGATGACAAGTGAAATGAAACTGAGTGATCAGAGGCCCTATCTCCAAACATGTCCTGACAAATCAGACTGGTTATTATCCAAAATATTCTCTCTATCCATGGAACTTGATATGCGGAATATGATACCAAAAATCTTTGAAATTACAATACGAAACAGAAATGTCTGATGAACACAAGGTGGTTACTAGCAGCAGCGCATGGCGAAGGGTATTATGCCCATGCCAGTGAGTTTCCATTGAGAAAGACTGGCAGGTTGGCACAATGGCTTGCCCACTCCCTGCCCCCAACCCCCTCCCGCTGGCATTCATCTGGGCATGCACACGGGTGCTGCTAGGGCAGATTTTGCCCAGCTAAGCGCGTCTATGCACGACAACAACGGGTTGAGAAGCCTCTCTAGATTCACCCAACTCACTGAGCCAGGGACCTTTCTTTGGGCATTAGCCCGCAATGTTCATTATAGCACCAACTCATGTTTTTATATACAAAGTAGCATTTCATTTACATTACATAAGAAGCCATTAAGAAGCAGCTGGCACCACAACATTTCAGAGGGTTGCTGTTTAAACCGATTTGAATGCAGATACATATTCAAGAATATGGAATTGCATAATTCACCTAGGAGAACACTAAAGTCTGAATGGCATAACATCTAAATCAAATAAACCATGGAGCATATGTGACATCATTTTTCCTAGCGACTAACGGAAACGGCATATTCTGTTGAAATGGGGCAGCAGTTTGTTACTTTTTCCTTTGTGTTTTGTTTGTTTGTTTGTTGCAGAAGAACAAAAGCATGGCGGTCCACATTCTGCCACTGTCAGAAACTTTCCAGCGTGCCCACTGCATTGCGGAGGCCAACCAACGAATCAAAGGCACGCTGGAGCAGACAAAGAGGGTTTGATGCCAACCTCGGAAACTCTAACAACCCTTACTGGCGTTTTCCCTGCCTGCCTGGCAGAGCGCAAACAAAATGGCACCCGCCTTGCACGCTACCACAATGTGGCGAGATTGTCTAGAAAGCTGGGCACTGGTAACGGTATGCCAAAGACCGCCCTTACGCTGTACTCGAAAATGTGTCCTACTTTTCTGGGCTATTAAAAAAACGGTTGGAAAATCTTTGAAAGTCTTGTTCAAATTAAACGGCCCACAAAATGTCCGACTTTTTGCAAATGAAGATTCGATATGTGGTATACTCAAAAAATGAATATGGTAAGCTGCCGATACAGGAAAAGCTGATTACCCTTCATCACTATTCATCACTTGGGAAAGATATTAATAACGGAAAAACATATTTTCAAATATTAGGATTCCCCAACTTGGCAACCATATGTATACACATCGCAAGTGGCAAATGCAACATTCAGACTTTAAAAATATATATATAAACCATTCAATTAAATTACCACAACCTGTGGTGTGCAGTATGCTTTGTAAATGATTATTCCTTACATATCAGCGGACCACATTTGAGACATTTTGAGGTGTGCTCTCTGATACTATACAACTGTGGCAGATGCAAACTAGACATGAGAATCAGCAGCGCCCCACAAAAGACACAAAAGAGGGTCTGATGCCAACCATGGTGCCAGTGGCAACCATTATTGTCTCTCTGCTGAGCCTTCTGCTTCCCCTGGTACTTATCAAACACAAAATGGAGGCTCTGCCTTTCATGACAATGAGCTAGCTAAAATGTGTGTGTTTCTTCTCCAACAGTATTATGGTGGGTATCTTTCTGAATGTGTTGGCGTTATCGTAAGAGGATTTATTGTGGCCCAAGGTTGGACAGGGAGTTTTAAATAACTTTAAATGCACACTTGTAATAAAAAAAATCGAACAAAAGGTTAAGGAAATAGTTGTTAATGTAGCACAGAAAAGTTACAAGTGGCAAATACCTAAGAGAATGAATAACAAAACAACCAGAATTTTCCAGAATATATATCGCAACGTCTTGTAAAATGATATATATTTGGTCTGAGAAAATGACTGTTCTTGCTAGTTTCACCTTCTTAGAACTATATAAAGATCACTCTCTAGCATAACATCAAGAAATACTATGACTACGTCTGAGTTTATAGGCATTAAGTTCATTTCTGTAATAGTTTTCATTCTATTTTAAAAATCCAATACATTTACATTTTCTTACCCAACAAATCATGAAATGTATATTTTGCCAATGTATCTACTGTATTTATGCACTATTTGTGAAATTATGTCAATTTGATTAATTGACTATATGCTGAGATTGAAGTAACACATTTGTTCATTTTACATTTGTCTCCAAACCACATTTTTCAGTAAAAATCTAATGTAGGAACTCCTTGTTACAAAAACTAGATTAAATATCTAATCAAAAAATCTAAACTGATATCAACATTTGTCAGGAAAAAATAAATACTGTACATCCATTAAAAAAAACGTACATTTCTCTCATTCCCTAAATCCCCTTTTTAAATCCATAAAGTCTCATCCGTCACATCAAATTATGTTCTAATTTCTATTATGTTCAATAATCCAAAAGTGTACAATACATTTTGTGAACACATAAGTTGTCGGCACTTTAATGTAGTAAGTCTTTGTAAAGAGACCTTGTGTGTGCCTAAAAAACACAGCATTCACAATGGCTCCGGTATCAAACCAATCAGAAGAGAAAAGCAACGCAACACACACTATCTTGTCTTCTATCGTCTGTGTGCGCAAATGATGTGTGAATGTTATATTATGGTTTTTATACTGGTTATATTGTATTGTATAAAAAAATGAAAAGCCTGATTGCACATGTGGCCTTTTTTTTCTTTCACAAAAGACCTTCTGAAGCCACCATAGCTGAGAGACTCCAACCACCCTCCAATGAGGCGGCCAAGATGGCAGCAGATATGACCCATGACCTTGGCCAACCCCTAACTCCACCCACCCAACCAGTGATTCACACAGTAATTCAACCTACCTTGGTCCTGGACATAGTATGCTAGAAACAAGTCGAGCTCCTTGACCGACACTGTAATGTGATGCGGCTGGACGCAAAGTGCTGGGTTGGTGCAATGCGGCGACTTGACGAGGCGCTCTCCGTCTGTACTTTCCAACGGGATGCCTTTGAACAGGATGACCATGACCAGGTCTAGGCGCCACACCTTGTCGGCCTGCCGCAAACAGTCGATCCGGCGGATCTTGCCCTTCTGGTCGGGGTTGGAGAGGACGCAGCACGGGTGTTTCTTGCCTGTCACGCTGAGCACAAAGTCCTCGCGGTACTCCTGGCGGATGTCCTTGCGGAGCTTGGCGAGGAGCCTCGAGGCCCACTTCTGCTTGATCTCGGGCTTCTCGCTGAGCAGTTCGTCCTTGACCGCACGCTCCTCATCCTTGGACATCCGCTTCTCATGCTTCTTGAAGTACTTGCGTTTCCTCGCCTGGAGGTTGAACCACGTGTAGGCGATGGCACGGACGTGAGGGAGAAGTGCCTCGATGAAGGGATGAAATTCATCCTGAAAGGCAGGGAGGAAGGGAAGACAGAGGAAAGGAAACAGAGAAGTCATGTCAAGTGGCTTTTTCCCCAAAACGTTCCCATTCGATAAGCCAGAAGTCACCCTGAACAAAAAATAAATAGACAATACACACATCCACCTTGTTACAGAATACCTTATATACAAAAGTTGACATTAGGCATTTTGTGGTTAAAATACAGTAAAATTATAACAACTAAATTAAAACAATTCTGTACTGGAGACAAACCACAATGTCATGACTGTCACATATTGACTCCTATAAGACAGTCAAGTCTATCTGGTCTGAGAGTTTACAGCACAAATCTGTTCAGAAAAAAAGAAGAAACACCATCATTAACATTTTACCATCTTAAATACGGCTGGGGTTACATCTGAGAAATAACAATCTAGGTTGCTGAAGACATGAGGATGCCACGGTGTTTATTACAACGCCAACACCACAATAGAGCAAAGCCCACATTATAATGTAGTCTGGTGCTGTTCCCGTTTCCCTTGCAACATGCTCTGACTAAGATTTCTGGGAAGCCCACATTAGAATGTAGACTGGTGCTGTTTCCGTTTCCCCCGCACATGCTCTGACTAAGACTGCTGGGAAACCCACATTTGAATGTAGTCTGGTGCTGTTCCCATTTCCCTTGCAACATGCTCTGACTAAGACTTCTGGGAAGCCCACATTAGAATGTAGTCTGGTGCTGTTTCCGTCTCCCCCAAACAAGCTCTGACTAAGACTTCTGGGAAGCCCACATTAGAATGTAGTCTGGTGCTGTTTCCGCCTGTCCCAAACCAGTTCTGACTAAGACTGCTGGGAAGCCCACATTAGAATGTAGTCTGGTGCTGTTCCCATCTCCCCCAAACAAGCTCTGACAAAGACTGCTGGAAAGCCCAGTTAGAATGTAGTCTGGTGCTGTTCCCGTTTCCCCCACACATGCTCTGACTAAGACTGCTGGGAAGCCCAAATTAGAATGTAGTCTGGTGCTGTTTCCGTCTTCCCCAAACAAGCTCTGACTAAGACTTCTGGAAAGCCCACATTAGAATGTAGTCTGGTGCTGTTCCCGTTTCCCCCACACATGCTCTGACTAAGACTGCTGGGAAGCCCACATTAGAATGTAGTCTGGTGCTGTTCCCATTTCCCTTGCAACATGCTCTGACTGAGACTACTGGGAAGCCCACATTAGAATGTAGTCTGGTGCTGTTCCCGTTTCTCCCGAACATACTCTGACTAAGACTGCTGAGAAGCCCAGATTAGAATGTAGTCTGGTGCTCTTCCCGTTTCCCCCGAACATGCTCTCACTAACACTGCTGGGAAGCCCAGATTAGAATGTAGTCTGGTGCTGTTCCCATTTCCCCCGAACATGCTCTGACTAAGACTGCTGGGTAGTTGGCACGAGGATCATGCCCCCTCACACTTGCATTTCTCTTATCAAACCGTCCACATTCCAACATGTATTTGCCCTTCGCTGGAAGTGGAGAAACGGTAGTCTAGAAGGGGGGACTGGAGTGTAGTCAAAAATGCTCATAGCCGTTATGAACATTGGTTTGGGACTAGGTTTGCAGTCCCGCGCCATGTCCCTTAATGTGTTTTCATAGATGCATGGCACTTACTCCGAGTCATTCCTAAATCTAACCAGGGTTGACAATGAAAATGGCATCTTGGCACAACCTGCACATTCTTTCTAGTTCCTCTGCTCCTTTAATAAGGGGGGGATTGAAATGCCTTGTGCTAAGCAGAAATGAAATCCTTTCTAAATCCACTTTAGGTGGGTAGGTTAGATTTGTTTTTCCTCACAAACGTAGGACTGTCTATAGGTAGCTTGTTTGACTGCAAAGTGCAATGCCAACGAGCATGTAATTTTGACTAAGACAAATTATTCTGAAAAGTATTAGGTGTTAATAATTCAAAGGAACTTGTTTTTTACTATTTAGAAAACCAACTTTATTGCAAATACTTTTAAGTTGAGACAAATCTATGGGCAGCCTAAAGTGTTTTAATACACTTTTAACATAAACAATACATAACAAAGCAATCTCATATTATACCTGTTTGGACTTAGTAAACAGTAAAAACTTCAGAATGTTTAAGTCATTAACATTTCAAACTGAAAAATTGTGAGACGGCTCTTTTGAAAAAGGCTTTGGAGGACTTAAACCACATATTGTTCTTTGTGTAGGCAGGGAGACTCGCTCTGGGAAAACCACAGAGATCCACTCCCTCCTGTATCTATGCTCTCATGCTACCCGCATGGTGTTGCTCAGAGGAAGCCACATCGTTGATCTGCACTGTCATGTGCCAATAAAACGTGACTTTGGGCGCTGAACTGAAACACTGAAGCAAAATCGATCATTAATAACAACTCATTACATTTTTAACAAAGTATGAACTGATGTTGTTATAGCCCTTTTGCTTTAGAAGGCGAGTTTCTGAAAGATAAAAAGCAACGTTTTTTGAGCATGTAGAAGGAAAAATTGTAATATAGTCAATATTGCTGTGAAGTGATAGTACATTTTAAGCAAGACATTAGTTGTTATAAAAGTAACGTTAGTTTTTAATAATATTGCCAATAACTGTTTATACAGTAACAGTAAGATATATATATATATATATATATATATATATATATATATATATATATATATATATATATATATGTATTTACACAGCAACCAATTAAAACTCAGAAACGTCTTCCCTTCATATAAGAAAGTAAGCCTAGTTTGCACTAGAATTAAGGTTTCGCTATGCAACATTACTAAGGTAAGCCTTGGAATTGCATGTGATGCTGTGTAAGACAAATGAGTTGGCAAGGGCCTTGTGCAGTGAACTTCAGTTGAGGCCATAAAAGCCCAATCCTCTTAAGCACAAACTAAACCACATCTCAGTCAATCACTTACTTATGCCAAGTAAAATATAAACAGTCAAACTGAGTCAGCCAAAAGCCATGCTACTCTGTCTAACCACTGAATCAACCATTATCATTGTTTTCATCTTCATTCACTGCAAGTGGCTCCCATGCAGCTCAACTGAGTGAAACGCTCTCCTGAAACGCACTATGATTATTTTAATTTTATAATATTACCAGGCCATAACCAAATTGTGGTAATCTAAACATAAATAATAATAATATAATTTGGTTAAAGGGTAATCTGTTGATTTGTTTCAGTTTATACATGAGACACGGGACAAAGGAATGTAGTTTTGCATCATTTAATCTGATAGCATGATTATGATCACGGCATTTTGGAAGATGACTTTTACTGTAGTTTATGTCGAATACACATGGTGGTACTATACATACTCTTTTTTGGGGGGGGGGGTGGGGGGGTGTTCTCTCTCTCACTGGTAACACACATGTTCTTTGTAACTCAAAATTAACTTGTCATCCTATAATACAACCTATTTCGTGCACTTTTAATCAACACACGTAAGGCCAGGTGAAAACCATTTCCATACCAAAAGTTACATAAAACCAATGGCTGCTACAAAATATAAGCAGTATATGAACTATAGTTTTATACAAAACACGACCATTTTCAAAGCATTGTTTCGTCGATAGTCGCCTGGTAGTGAAAGTGACTATCATATAACTAAGATAGGCCGACTCAATAAATTGCGGGGCACTTGCGTATATAATAGAGGCACATAATCGATAATAAGAAATCAAAACTTAAAATCATTCCATATACCTGAGTAAGACAAATCGGAGAGTACATCATGAGCCAGCAGTGTACACAAAATAGGTACTTCGATTGATTCTTCTGAATGCCAGGTATAGGCTACCACTTTATCGCGCCATTCCTCCTTGCCCGTAAAGCACCATGCAAGATTGTGGAGAAGTTATCCGCGCAAAGGTGTTATACAAGAACATCAGTTAGATTGTGGAGGTCCAAACAAACCTCTGTTCTCAGTTTAAATGCAGACAGGCTATTCTTTTCCAAAGCAGCACATTGAATCCCTATATGGTTATCTCAATCCGAGCCGGTGAATGAAGTTAAAAAGAAAACCCGATTTTCTGGAACAGTGCGCTTTATAATGTGAGAAGTTAATTCATGAAAGTATTGTGAAAATTATAGAAAACGCTGAATTTCAGATTCCACACTCTTCTTGTTCAAACTTGATAGCCTATAATATCGACCTGTACACCCTCAGTCTGCACGATACTAACAAATCCGTCCCCAATATGTTTTCTCTCACTTAATTACACAGTCATAGTCTATACTCCTCCTCCTCCAACAAACGCATTCCATTTCCACTAGCCCACCTTTTCGTCTCCCTCAGAAAACACAGCATAAAACGACCCCCCTCCCCTCTCTCTCTCTTGCTGTATGAGTTATGATTTTATGAGCGGAAGACTTTGGACCAGCGCCCCGTTCAAAAAGAATCGCAATGGAAAATTCCCCTCACAAATACAGTAAGGACTCGAGACATTATTCGAACTCTTGTTTTACATGCAGCTTTAACCGGTCGATCATTTTCCTTTACAGTATACGGGCATATGTAACATAAAATCCAATAGAAATGCCCAATATAGCGTGTAATAAACTTCTCAAATGCATTTCTCACTCAATCCACAATATATACAATGGCCCCCTCTACTTACAATACATGTTGAAATTGCAACAAAAGTAGCTTGATTTGCCTTGATGGCACACCTTTAATAAAACTGAAAATAGTTTAGAATTTCAAGTAACCTAATTCTTATTGCCTGATACCTCTGGCTCCCCACCCGTTTCTACAAAAAGCTCAGTGAAAGACCTGAAGAAATGTAACCACTCTCAAATTCATAGACTGAGCTATGGATACAAGGACTGGCCATCCATGATATCAACATGATAGTTTAAACCATGTTTTGAGGTTATATAATGCTTGTTTACATGGACATTATTTACAAACATTGGAGTAAAAACATCGTTAGGGTTCTGGGTTCTGATGAGGCACGACAGTTGAACTAAGCTCGTGAGGCATTTATAAAGTATATTCTTCAAGAATCAATGGGTACATATCATTAATTTATATGTCCAAAAAAATTGATGTAGCAACTGTATATTGCCACTTTAAATGTCGGCAAATATATAGCATTTGGCCTTTCTAAACTATGCCAGTTACAGGAAACTGTTCAAACCGTGGTATGTCACGGTGGCGCATGGTTCTGATGTAATTTGTATAAACAGTGGAGTGGTTCCAAAACTCTGACACACCTGAGGTCATTACAATTTCCGCATGACCCACCACATAAACGAGACAACAACATTTTCCAACACCACAACTCATAGCTACGACCTATGAGGTCCGGACAGATCCACTATTTAGGAACTACTGGAACAGCGCAGAGGACAGGAGCAGCCTGTCAACGACTCTTCGCTTCAACTACACAGTAATATACGTGTACTGGCCTAAACTACAATTTGGTGTCAAACAAATAGTAAATAATGTTTCATTTTTAATCCTGAGAGAGTAAAATGCGATTATGTGTAAAAGTATTCTCGACTACTTCGCCAATGGCCCGTAACCTGTTTTTCATTGCACGCCGGATGAACGTCGTGTTGTTAACCTTTTCCTTTTCACGGAAGTTACGGCTCATTATTGGACTATATAGCAATTATATAAATATGGTGTAAATTAGAACAATTATCCCTACAAATGTGCACTTTTTCGTTCGCAGAAAACCAGACATTGTTGTTAACGCCTTGCCTCTGTAATCTCCTATAGAATTGCTCCATACATTACGAATCAAGTTCATTGCCAACATAGGGGGCAGGGGAGGTTAACGCAGTATGTGTGCCAATACATTTTCTTTGGGCGCTCCTCCGACCAATGAAAAGCATTTGCATATATGTTAACGGGACTTGTCCAGTTGTCATTGACATAATTCTATTCCTGCTCAACCAGACCGGGTTGCAGTGAAGAGCAAGTCAACAGTAGGAAAAGGCGATGTTGTAACAGTTGTAAAATTACACGTTATTGCAATAATAATCTATGTTCACGTACCATTGCACTGTATTGCATGGATTTAAAGGGGGATCCTGGAACCTGGGTGAAACACAAGCCGGTGCCTTCACATTTCTCACGTTCAACTTTGTGCTTTTCAGGCTTTTTTTCTTGATAGTGCTTGCAACAAAAAAAAACGGAAGAGAATTCTTGGCAGAAATGCGCGTAAAATCAAGTCGCCCCCCCCCAAAAAAAATCTTCCTTCCTCTTCACGTCTTACTTTTGGATAGCTTTTGGGTTGTTCGGTTGTTGTTGAATGCGATCCAGAAGAGGCTGAGTTTTCGGAACTGGGCAGGTCTACGCCTCTCTTTCCCCTATCTGACTGCCTTCTCTGTGCCGCTCTGCGCAGCCAAAGAGAGCTCCGCACTAGAACTTGGATTCTCGCCTCTCATTGGCCAGTGCCGCGGCGGCCTCTCGACTCCGCTTGTAGACCCCTCACTTCCGCTCGCTACTCAGTGTTTGTGGCAATACATCACAGGCTGCAAACTGCTAGACTGGCAGAAGTTGTGGTTATTCAGTGGTTATAGATGTGAGTTAATTTATGTTATCTGTGGTTACAAGGAAACCAAATCTATATTTGTAGTTATTATGTCAATTAGACATATAATCATAACACAATGTTATTATATTATAGGCTATAGCCTACTGGTCACTAATAATAATACTCTTTATGAAATTGATTTTAATAGGAGTACTATTATTAGCATATTACCATGATTATTATACCAGGTACTTTTTTTGTTTTTACAGCCCATCATTTATAATAGTTTTCAAATTGTACTAAAGGCTACCAACAGTGTGGCTACTGTCGTTAATTGATTTGAACTAGGCTTAAAGAACGACTCTTAGTGAAGTATTTCCTTAATATGCAAATCCTTCATATTCTATATGAGGCAATTGCATCAATTCTCTGGACCAACACAGTAGGGAACGTCAGGCTTGGGTGAATCCAAATGATAATGGATAATGGACTGTGACAGGATTTATACAGTCCACAGACTCTGCATTTTGTTTTATACATTGCCATTGTAGTTCAATATTTTATAATTAAAAATGCTTAATGAATGATTGGCTAAGTGAATATAGCCCCAGAGGACGCGACATAAATACAAATACCCAACAGAACGTGGATATGGCCTAGAGAGTTCACTGAATCTAACCGTCTAATATACTAAAGCTGATTAGAAACTTATTTATTTGTTCTATATAACTTGTATATCTCCAAAATGAAAACAAATATGTATATGCTATATAATTTAAGTGTTTTGCACAGAAAATCAATGCAACAATATTCCATTTTCCAATTAACATTGATTGTTCAGAAATACCGTTATAATAGCAAATTAGGCTGCTTTATTCAAGTCATTGTCCTTGATATAGTCCCTGACATGCATGCAGGGGAAGAATGCACTCTGCAAAAACTCAGAGGCAAATTAACTAAACTAGCGCTATATGTTATAACATGTGCTCCCAAAATGTATGCCTATCTGTCAAACACATGTTTAAGCTTCTATTTTTAAAGCAGTCCTTCCCTTCATTACGAAGAGGGAACTGGTGTATAATTCGACACCAAGCACGGAGAAAGGTTTGAAAAGTTGGTCAACCGAAACGTCGAAGACTGCATGATCCCTTTGGTGCACTGAGTCCTCTTGAGATTGAACTTGAGAACATAGGTTATTTCATGAGAGAAAATGTGAGTTTTCATACGGCCTCTTCCACAGTAGGCTCCTCTATTAGAAATGCTGTGTGTTTTGACACTCTCTAGATAACTTTTGATTTGGAGTATTTTTGGCACGCAATTACTTCTCTAGAAATGCATGAATAAGGTGCGACAAAATCTTAAAACGTGGCCGAAATAACATTTTCAGAACTTCACATTGTTTTTTGTTTTTTTACCCATTTTACGCACGCATTGCGCACAACGTGCCCTACATGTATTTTTTTGCATTAAATGCGTTGTATATGGTCTTCTTTGCTATAGCTTACTGAAGGCAAATGGGAAAAAAATCGTTTTCAATGATAATATACATTGTGCTTAGGTCGACCCATATGTATTTGGTCACGCCTTACAAAACGCTCACGTGGACGGCGAGAAGAAGATATCAGTGCGCTCAAAGTCACTGTATCTTGTTCTATTGGCCGTTGGACATATGTTGGCAATATGGATGTGATTAATATGTTGCCTTTTGATCAAAGTGCATGCTGCGTCTAACCAGGTAATGTCATTGCATCATATTTTGATAAGGATTATTCACTAAGATTTCATAAAATAATCATAAATTCGAATGTCCATTGTTCATTTGAAACCATGAACTCTAAGTCGCATTCGACAGCTACTATCAGGGCCTTTGTATAGTACATTTTCTGCAAATGATATTGTTTTCAAACACTGTACACTCACTGTACTCTAACAACACTCATACTTAATGTGGCACTCATTTGCCAGTACAAAACAAGATAAAGGTCCACGCAAAAAGACAACACTTCACAAAGTGTTATTTTTGCCGAACATGTTGCTTGTAATTCTCCCGTGTTATATTTTGCGTGGTCAATGTTACAATAGATACATCTACGCATTGGTGTCCATCTTTAGACCTTTCTTCTGTGTGTGTGTGCATGCGTGTGTGAATTTGAACGCATGAAAGACAGAGGAAAACGGTTCCTTTCCCTTAAAGTTACCAGAAGGACTGGTGTATATTGATATAATTCTAAAAAGAGAGATGGAGTAATATTGATAAATACATTGATGAATCAACAGACAGTGTATAGCAAGTAGGCCTAGCACAGAGATAGAAACCATGTAAATGAGGTCATCAGTTGCAGTTGCTGGGGAGATTTGGACCAGATTCATGGTTGGAGGAGAGAAAGGAGAGGGGAAAGAGAGCCCTGCTGATGTCAAACTTGGCCTGTAGACTATACAAGGAGCCAAATAGTGGGCCAGACAACAACATTGACTTGGAGAACAGACAAGGAAGATTGCGAAAGAGTCACAAGTGTATCAGACAAGATTATTAATAATGTTACCCCTGTTTTTTTATAGTTACGTGAAAATTAAATTCATAATTCAATTGATTAATTGACCACCATTTTCAGCAGATATTTTTCTGATCATTGACTGACGATAGTTAAAAGCTATAGACTGTAAACTCTCATCTCCAGTCCAAAATGAAATCTAGAATGGGCTTCCTATATCGCAACAAAGCATCCTTCACTCATGCTGCCAAACATACCCTCGTAAAACTGACCATCCTACCGATCCTCGACTTCGGTGATGTCATCTATAAAATAGCCTCCAACACTCTACTCAACAAACTGGATGCAGTCTATCACAGTGCCATCCGTTTTGTCACCAAAGCCCCATATACTACCCACCATTGCGACCTGCACGCTCTCGTTGGTTGGCCCTCGCTTCATATTCGTCGCCAAATCCACTGGCTACAGGTTATCTACTAGTCTCTTCTAGGTAAAGCCCCGCCTTATCTCAGCTCACTGGTCACTATAGCAGCACCCACTCGTAGCACGCACTCCAGCAGGTATATCTCACTGGTCACCCCCAAAGCCAATTCCTCCTTTGGTCGTCTTTCCTTCCAGTTCTTTGCTGCCCATGACTGGAACGAATTGCAAAAATCTCTGAAGCTGGAGACTCACATCTCCCTCACTAGCTTTAAGCACCAGCTGTCAGATCAGCTTACAGATCACTGCACATGTACATAGCCCATCTGTAAACAGCCCATCTATCTACCTACCTCATCCCCATACTGGTATTTATTTATTTATTTTGCTCCTTTGCACCCCAGTATCTCTACCTGCACATTCATCTTCTGCCGGTCTACCATTCCAGTGTTTATGGCCTATTTATTTCCTTAACTTACATCATTTGCACTCACTGTATATAGACTTTTTGTTTTCTTTTGTTGTACTGTATTATTGTATTATTGTATTGACTGTGTTTTGTTTATTCCATGTGTAACTCTGTGTTGTTGTATGTGTCAAATTGCTACGCTTTATCTTGGCCAGGTCACAGTTGCAAATGAGAACTTGTTCTCAACTAGCCTCCCTGGTTAAATAAAGGTGAAAAAACAAACAACAACAAAAAACACTACTGACAGCAACCCTATCCGATTTTAAATCGGTCTTATCTTTGTGACTATCGCCCCCCAGTGGTGTTCTGTGGGATTACATCGCACATACTTTCTGAAATAGTCTATTGCAGTGGCGAAGAAAAATGTAAGAAAAGGTCTCTCTCATAGTTTCTCATTTTAACTTTATATTGATGTGGATATTACATCAACAAAAGCCTTCCCTAACCCTAGCAAGACATTACTAAACTGGAAGAAAAAAAACATGTATTATTGGTATATGGATAAGTTCTCACTTTTACAATGCATAAACTTTATACCATAGTAATAACATGCTACTGCCTATGTAAGTACAGTGTAATGACAGTGGATATACATGCATTGTAGAGTGAGGGGGGTTCATAGAATTGAGATTGTATTTAATTTTCTATTCCAGTAGGAGGCACCAGTGTTCTTGATTGTGATAACTATACCGTGAGTTTGGCACAACAGTGGCTTGGGACTGACAAATCCTAATTCAAGTGTCAACATCAAACAGACATGAAAGCACAGTGTAGAAACCCACTATGTGCAATGACACAATTCAGGCTAAAGCAGGCTATGTTCTGTATTCCATTGTGAGGTTTGACACTGTTAGGAATAGATTTCTAAATAAACTGGACCTCAGAATTGATCTCCTATTGTCCTAGACCAAGACACAAAACAAGCTGGACAAATTAGCTTTAGTTGAATAAAAGTTTGTCAAACCACAGATGTAAATTCCTTTGCTCTGGAGAGAAGTTTCTCCTAGATATAGATCTAGGGTCGGCTTCCCCTCCCCTTAACCATGAGCGAGGTGAAATGCAAAACTGACCTAAGATCAGTGTCTAGGGGTAACTTCCCCCTACACGACTTCCTTCACCCTGGGAAATGCACGGGTACAACTGCCTTTTGTCTCAGATCGCTAAATGAACATAGTAGAGGTGAACTGGAGGAAAGCTCTCATGGCTGAAACACAAACTCCTCGGTATCTCATCATAGCCATAGAAAATGGTCAAAAAATGTCTCTCGTCCAACATCTCCTAATTTATCTACACTGTCAATTCTTTCCACCCCTTCTTCAGGTAGGAAGAAAACCTTTCATTCATTTGGTATGTTACATCCAGCACACTGATCAATTCCAATGATAATATCCATCTGGAGAAACACATGAATAGGAAAGCAAAGCTAGCCTGTATCATAAATAGTATCATAAATAGGGTTGCCACCAAATCAGACGGGAATAAACAGAACATCTGGAATCCTCCCACCAGGATCTCTAGGAAACCGTAAACATGGCATAAAAAGGATAACAATGAAAACCTGAGCAGTTGCTAAGCAAAGTTTAGGAGGAGCGATATGACTTGGGACCAGGGAGGTAGTGGTATTCTGTAGCCAACCCAGGGGTGCTCACTAGAAGACATTCAAGTGCTAGAGAGGGCTGTTTCACACTTACACAAAGACCGCCACCGTTGAGGACACCATGTTCTCATTATAGCAGCCACTCGGCATGTCAAGTTCCAGTAAGCTCATCAGTGATTGCTTGACTTAGTCATCCAATCAAGTACAGCGTTTGGAGAAGTGTGATCGCTGGGTGGTCAACAAGCTGATTACGAAGCACTGTAGCTGTAACCTTTCTGTTAGAGTAAAGAACTATTGCCAAAACCGTTTCAAACGTAGCCCTTCTAATTAGCTACTCAGGCTTGACCTGTAGACACAGTGTCACAGCTCAAAAGAGAATGAGGTCTAACATATTGACAGGTATTGTAGCACAGAGTAATACAGCAGCGGAGCCAGCGCTCAGACATACTTCAAAATGTATTGCCTCTCAAAAAAAGCTATTTGGGCAACTTGGTCCAACCAATATCAATTTGGGCTAACGAATACCTGACATAAATGCCCTTTACATTTGATCATACTTGCAGCTGAAAAGAACAACTCACAGCAACGTTTAGCCTGGTCAAAACAGGATGTAAAAGAGAGGGAGTAACTGTAAGTTGCTAACCGCAGGTCGCTCTGGATAAGAGCGTCGGCTACATAACAAAAATGTAAAGGTAGAACGACAGCAACATACAGAGACAGTGAGAGAGAAAGAAACCAGAACTTACCATCCACCAAGTTCTGGCTGACATATCGTAACATAGCTGCCATTTGATGGCACTGTCTGAAGCTTTCTGTCCAGCCATGGTTGTGTTAGCTACCTTCATCGGACGCAGCTCAGTGGAGGATGAGACACCTCATCAAGGAGAGATCAGTCACAAGTGGCATGCTGTGCTACATGTAAGCCAATCCTACCTGACACACTGCATTATGGGAAGGAGGCTACAACATGACCACTGACTGTGTTCAGACTCCCTCACATACCCAACCAGCTTTCTCTCAGTCTGTGTGTGTGTGTGTATGTCTGTCTATTTCTCTTTCTCACACATGCAACACAAACACACACACACACACACCCCTTCAGCCTGGATTAATCTTGAGAACAGGACCATCATTCTTTTGTAACGTCTCAGAGTCAGCCAGTGGTTGTTAAGCTGCTTTGTTGTGACGCAGTGCTGGCTGAAGTTTACTTGTATTCTTGACTATTTCAACTTGTCTTACCTAAGTTCCATATAAACATTTTAGAAAACAACAAAAGTCATATGGTCGACTTCTGCAGATTCATGTTACATACTATACATCCCCAAACAACCAAGAGAATACCTGCTTTGTTACTTGGTTAGGCCACACAAGAAAACAAGTGATTTTTCTTCTGAGAAACAAGTACCAACATATTATTTAAAAGGGCAGTAGAAAAGACCTTCTCTCTCCTGCCACATTCCAAGCCACCAACTGGTCACATTGTCCTCTTCCAGGCAGCTGGGTTACCCCACGTGAACCGTGGGTGGACTGAGCAGTAAAACATGAATGGCAGTGGTTCTGAACTGTTGGCATTCAGAGTCCATGGCATTTAGACAGAAGGCCATTGGAAATAATACCTTGAGTGTTGTGCAAATAACCTCTTGCATGCATTTGCCCCCATGCTCGTAGAAGGGGATTGTGAGATCTGAACTCTTCTTTTTGTGAAGCACTTACTGCATGCTGCTAAAGTTAGCTACCTGATTAGTTAATACCAACACAATAAGTGCCTGTTTCCTGGACACAGATTGCTAGATAAAAAGTAATTTCAACTGAGATTCTCCATTCACCGTGCTTTTTTAATCTAACACTAGGCTAAATCCGTATCCGGGAAATTTAGACACCAGCCAACAAATGGCATAATTGTATTACTGTTATTGTTCTAAATAGTACTGCAACATCGAATTAAAACATTGAAGGTTCTACGCCCATTTATACTTACTTGAAGATCATTTACTTTAAGATAATATACTTACTTTAAGGGTCTGATTCACTATACTGATTGGACCCCTAAAGCCTTTCAAAACACATGGAATAATCTGCAACGAACTGAAAACAAAATACATTATTGCCTTGGCATAACTTACACAATACAATTCTGAATATTGTCAAGGATAAACAAACAAACACTGATAACCAAAGTCAACATGCACCTTCCAAGAAAAATCGAATCAAAGTTGATTGGCTGCGTATACAGATTTGCAGGTGTTATAGCAGGTGTAGCGAAATACCAGTAGGGCAGTAGAATGTCTTATGTTACCAGCTCCAGCAGGGCAGTAGAATGTCTTATGTTACCAGCTCCAACAGGGCAGTAGAATGTCTTATGTTACCAGCTCCAACAGGACAGTATAATGTCTTATGTTACCAGCTCCAACAGGGCAGTAGAATGTATTGTGTTACCAGCTCCAACAGGGCAGTAGAATGTCTTATGTTACCAGCTCCAACAGGGCAGTAGGATGTCTTATGTTACCAGCTCCAACAGGGCAGTAGAATGTATTTTGTTATCAGCTCCAACAGGGCAGTAGAATGTCTTATGTTGCCAGCTCCAACAGGGCAGTAAAATGTCTTATGTTTTCAGCTCCAACAGGGCAGTAGAATGTCTTATGTTACCAGCTCCAACAGGGCATTAGAATGTCTTATGTTACCAGCTCCAACAGGGCAGTAGAATGTCTTGTGTTACCAGCTCCAACAGGGCAGTAGAATGTCTTATGTTACCAGCTACAACAGGGCAGTAGAATGTCTTATGTTACCAGCTCCAACAGGGCAGTAGAATGTATTGTGTTACCAGCTCCAACAGGACAGTAGAATGTCTTATGTTTTCAGCTCCAACAGGGCAGTAGAATGTCTTATGTTACCAGCTCCAACAGGGCAGGGCAGTAGAATGTCTTATGTTACCAGCTCCAACAGGGCAGTAGAATGTCTTATGTTACCAGCTCAACAGGGCAGTAGAATGTCTTATGTTACCAGCTCCAACAGGGCAGTAGAATGTCTTATGTTGCCAGCTCCAACAGGGCAGTAAAATGTCTTATGTTTTCAGCTCCAACAGGGCAGTAGAATGTCTTATGTTACCAGCTCCAACAGGGCATTAGAATGTCTTATGTTACCAGCTCCAACAGGGCAGTAGAATGTCTTGTGTTACCAGCTCCAACAGGGCAGTAGAATGTCTTATGTTACCAGCTACAACAGGGCAGTAGAATGTCTTATGTTACCAGCTCCAACAGGGCAGTAGAATGTATTGTGTTACCAGCTCCAACAGGACAGTAGAATGTCTTATGTCATCAGCTCCAACAGGGCAGTAGAATGTCTTATGTTACCAGCTCCAACAGGGCAGTAGAATGTCTTATGTTACCAGCTACAACAGGGCAGTAGAATGTCTTATGTTACCAGCTCCAACAGGGCAGTAGAATGTCTTATGTTACCAGCTCCAATAGGACAGTAGAATGTCTTATGTCATCAGCTCCAACAGGGCAGTAGAATGTCTTATGTTACCAGCTCCAACAGGGCAGTAGAATGTCTTATGTTATCAGCTCCAACAGGGCAGTAGAATGTCTTATGTTACCAGCTCCAACAGGCCAGTAGAATGTCTTATGTTACCAGCTCCAACAGGGCAGTAGAATGTATTGTGTTACCAGCTCCAACAGGGCAGTAGAATGTCTTATGTTACCAGCTACAACAGGGCAGTAGAATGTCTTATGTTACCAGCTCCAACAGGGCAGTAGAATGTCTTATGTTACCAGCTCCAACAGGACAGTAGAATGTCTTATGTTACCAGCTCCAACAGGGCAGTAGAATGTATTGTGTTACCAGCTCCAACAGGGCAGTAGAATGTCTTATGTTACCAGCTACAACAGGGCAGTAGAATGTCTTATGTTACCAGCTCCAACAGGGCAGTAGAATGTCTTATGTTACCAGCTCCAACAGGACAGTAGAATGTCTTATGTCATCAGCTCCAACAGGGCAGTAGAATGTCTTATGTTACAAGCTCCAACAGGGCAGTAGAATGTCTTATGTTATCAGCTCCAACAGGGCAGTAGAATGTCTTATGTTACCAGCTCCAACAGGCCAGTAGAATGTCTTATGTTACCAGCTCCAACAGGGCAGTAGAATGTATTGTGTTACCAGCTCCAACAGGACAGAAGAATGTCTTATGTTACCAGCTCCAACAGGGCAGAATAATGTTTTATGTTACCAGCTCCAACAGGGCAGAAGAATGTCTTATGTTACCAGCTCCAACAGGGCAGAAGAATGTCTTATGTTACCATCTCCAACAGGGCAGTAGAATGTCTTATGTCATCAGCTCCAACAGGGCAGTAGAATGTCTTATGTTACCAGCTCCAACAGGGCAGAAGAATGTCTTATGTTATCAGCTCCAACAGGGCAGTAGAATGTCTCACAAATACAATACAAATACACAAATAATCTCAAATCTAAACTAGAAACCACATAAAACAGAAGAGATCAAATTAACAATCAAGAGTGTCGGAATCCAGAATATAAATATGTGGTGTGTATAGACAGTATAATAAAGAAAATGGCATGTACAATAGTATAGACCACACCCCAAAATGGTCCACTGCAGCTCAGTTGGTAGAGCATGGTGCGTGTTACGCCAGGATAGTGTTTGATTCCTGGGACGACCCATACTTAAATGTATGCACTCATGACCGTTAAGTCGCTTTGGATAAAAGCAACTGCTAAATGGCAGTTGTTATTATTTACTCTCAAACGGAATGGTCACAAAATGGTTGCCTTCAAACAAATAGACTAATGCAGCAACGGCACAGCACACTGTGCATTCAGAATGAAGCTTTCACCTGAACAGGGTTATGACTAGTTACCACAGCCACAATATAAAAATGGTCTATATTATAAAAATTCATAAAAACGTAATTTAAGGTTAGGATAAGGCATAAGGTTAGCAGTGCGGTTAAGGTTAGGTTTTGGTTTAAAATCAGATTTTAAGAAATAGGCAGGGTTTAGCCATAATTATGACTTTGTGGCTGTGGTACCTAGTGATGACCCCTGAAGAGGTCTATGGCTGCTATTATACTATTTATCATGTCCCTTCCTAATTAGGGTCCACTGGGAAACACTGACCAAATAAATGGTACCTACCCTATGAAAATACTTTATCGCACAATGGCACTTGTGCAGGCAGCAATAACATAGGACATACACCATGAAACATGGAAATACAAGTTATAAAAGTGGATTTATTGAAAGAGCATAGCCTAGTTGCTTAGACTTGTTCATGTGGTTCAGGCTGGCAGAAAAGAAAGTCAAGGACTACGCTAGCACACACTAAAGGGTCGACAGTCGGCACGCACTACGCCCTTTATTGATTTGGAACGGAAAATCGATAGATTTCGTAGTCTTGACTGGATTAGGCTTAACTGTTTGGAGATCCAGCTTTAATTGGATTAGTACACTCTTTTTTTTCAACTACAATGACATCTAATGTGAAAATCAATAGGCCAAATCAATCCCTTCACTGACCAGTCAGGAAAGTGGTTCTGCTACAGCTGCTAGAGTTGGGAGGGGGGACATTCCAACCACCTGCTAATGGAGAGACAGTATTGAAGAAGCAGAAAACCCACTTTTAGAAACACCTGCTAATGGAGACAGTATTGAAAAAGAACCACCACTTGTAGAACCACCCATTAATGGAGAGACAGTATTGAAAAAGAACCACCACTTGTAGAACCACCCATTAATGGAGACAGTATCGAAGAAGCAGAAACCCCACTTTTAGAACCACCTGCTAATGGAGAGACAGTATTGAGGTAGAAAACCCACTTTTAGAACCACCCGTTAATGGAGACAGTATTGAGGTAGGAAACCCACTTTTAGAACCACCCGTTAATGGAGACAGTATTGAGGTAGAAACCCCACTTTTAGAACCACCTGTTAATGGAGACAGTATTGAGGTAGAAACCCCACTTTTAGAACCACCCGTTAATGGAGACAGTATTGAGGTAGAAAACCCACTTTTAGAACCACAGAACCTTTTACTGCACCTCAATGAATGTGATTCAAAGCAACTGGTATCAAGCAAACATTGTTTCCTACATAAAAAACAGTTGATTAAATCACACATTTTCTGTCAAGTAGCCATGGCATTTTAAAGTATGCAGGTTTGTGGCTATACTTTTGAACCTCTGACATTCATGCTGGCCATGGTAGTGGGTTCGATTCCCGGGACCACCCATACGTAGAATGTATGCACACATGACTGTAAGTCGCTTTGGATAAAAGCGTCCGCTAAATGGCATATATTATTATTATTATTATTATATGTGGTTGCTCTTATGTGAAAAGGCACAAAATATTTCATTTTTATAGAGATGAGACATGTTGGTTGTTTTGGCTATGATTATCTCTGTTTGAAGATAACTGTGTAAGAATTAATAAAACATTGTTGGAAATATAATGAATGTCCTTAAGGCAATTCCAACACACTACTAGATGCATATTGTAGATCAATTAAACTGGCAAATACATTTTTATGTGTAGTACATGTTTTGGAAGTTTTTTTAGTTTACAAACGGAAATAAAGAGCACATCATAAAATCTATTGGCAAAGTATCACCAGCCGTTTCTATGCCATAATTATGTGGCAAGCAGACAGAGTGCTGCTCCGCATTTGTCATATAGGCTTGGATTAAACACGACCCACATGGAAACAAGGAGACCTGAAGTTTTAAAAAAGACTGTCTGCGATTAATTACCAATTTTAAAAAAGTAAAGATGTTTGACAACATGTCTATCACATACTTAATCCTAGTCTAGGTTTGGTGAAATGGAGCAGAGCCATTTGTGGCAGTAATGCCTCCAATCATACTCCTAATAAAGCTCTACACAGACATGGCTGGCATCCTCCACGCTTTAGTTATGTTTATATCAAGCCTATAATTGTTTCCTTTGTTCAGCCAGATGTCCTCTCCTGTACTGGTAACAGGTGGCCCACTTGTTTAATTAGTCCACTTGATGAAGCAGGACCAGAGATTAAGGAAATCATTTAACATGGACTCGAGGTAGAACATTTTCATAACATCTAATTACTTAAAGAAATATGCCATTAGCATCGACCACTCGTGATGGGTAAGATGTAGGCCCATCTTCATTAGTGACTTTGTTTGTTCACTCAGACATACCCAACGTATGTGGACATGTCTAAGCATGGTTATATAGCATATGTTTCAATATCAATGTTACACCAAAGTTTAACTGGTTCATTTTAAAAATCCACGTCAATATCTGAATACTAATTCGCAAAGGGATTTGTCTGGTCCCGTGTGGCTCAGTCGGTAGAGCATGGCTCTTGCAACGCCAGGGTTGTGGGTTTGATTCCCATGGGGGACCAGTACAGAAATGTATGGACTCACTAAATCGCTCTGGATAAGAGCGTCTGCTAAATGACGTAAATGTAAAGTCTTATCTTGGGCCCAGACTTTTTAAAACATTTTTGCACTACGTACAAAGTTTGCACCTGTTATTTCCTAAACTAAATCAAACATTTAGAAATAAACAAAAAGGTCAGATTTAGTCAGAAGAAATAAAACATTAAGGTAAATTGTAATTGTAATGTCACTGGATTAGAGAATAGCCCCACAGTACCCATACACTAAGTATGAAACATTTAACTTTGTACATTTAAAAGACAGAAATTGCCTCAATGTACATGGGTTAATGGCCAGCCTGTTCTACTGAATGTACAGAAGTTAATGGCCAGCCTGTTCTACTGAATGTACAGGGGTTAAGTTTATCCTTCCTCAAAGTTTCTGGGTGTGCAGGCTCTTGCTCCAACCCTATTCTCAACATCTTAGAGACATTTCCTTTAAATATATATATATATTATGTTGCGTATGGAGACATCAGCACTGAGTAGAGTAATTGAGATGGAATTGAATTTAACTGTCTTATTGTAACCTCCTGGGGACAAAAGCTTATTAAGCTTTAAGACTCTATAAATTCTAATCCATCCCCAAGTCTATGTTTTGATGTCCGGTTAGAGTCCAATTCATTACACAACAGTTAGGAATATATAAATGCTATATGCACAACACATGCATTCTCCCTAATCACACCGAGAAAGAAAATGAGAATGAGAATCAAATAGCAAAACGTACGAGTCGGCACAACTTTGGTCCTTCAAGCTGAAATCTCTAAACGTGAGATATTACAGCTTTCTTTTTAAATATAAGAGCAAGAAGAACATAAGAACGTTTATCTTTGAACCTGCGTGACTCATCTAGGCCAATTAAATTAGATTTAAAACTACAACAGACTTAACATGGACTCTCCTTCCTAGTTTGTCCTACATTTTAGTCATTAAGCAAGAGGTACTCTTATCTAGAGCAAGTTATTCAAAGTTGATTCTAATAAAGGTTAAACAAAATAAAATAAAACATTGTAAGTAGATCCATGTCAATGGCAAATGTTAATGCAAATTTCCTTTCCTTAATTTCCTTTTGTTCTGTTACAGGCTGGTTTTAAAATGGATGACATTTAGATTTCGTGTCACTGGCCTACACACTACACCCCATAATGTCAAAGTGGAATTCTGTTTCTTGAAATGTTTACAAATTAATTAAAAAGACAAAGCTGAAATGTCTTCAGTCAATAAGTATTCAACCCCTTTGTTATGGCAAGCCTACATACATTCAGGAGTAAAAATGTGCTTAACAAGGGACATAAGACGCATGGACTCATTGTGTGTAATAAGTGGTTAAAATTATTATTATTTTTTTTCATTGACTACCTCATCTCTGTAGCCCACACATATAATTATCTGTAAGGTCCTATCTGTAAATTCCCTTAGACGAGCAAGTACATTTCAAACACAGATTAAACCACAAAGACCAGTGAGGTTTTCCAATGCCTCACAAAGGGCACGTCTTGGTAGATGGGTAAAAAAATATATAATTATTCAGACATTGAGCATGATGAAGTTATTAATTACACTTTGGGTGGTGTATCAATACACCCAGTCACTACAAAGATACAGGCGTCCTTCCTAACTCAGTTGCCGGAGATGAAGGAAACCGCTCAGGGATTTCACCAAGAGGCAAATGGTGACTTTAAAACAGTTACAGAGTTTAATGGCTATGATGGGAGAAAAATGAGGATGGATCAACAACATTGTAGTTACGTCACAATATTAACCTAATTGACAGGGTGAAAAGAAGGAAGCCCGTACAGAATAAAACGTATTCCAAAACATGCATCATGTTTTAACAAGGCACTAAAGTAACAGTGCAAAACATTTGGCAAAGCAATTCACTTTTTGTCCTGAATACAAAGTGTTATGTTTGGGGCAAATCCAATACAACACATTACTGAGAACCAGTATCCATATGTTCAAGCATAAAGGTGACTGCATCATGTTATGGGTATGCTTGTAATGGTTAAGGACTGGGGAGTTTTTCAATATAAAAAATAAATGGGATGGAGCTAAGCACAGGCAAAATCCTAGAGGAAAACCTGGTTCAGTCTGCTTTCCACCAGACACTGGGAGATGAATTCACCTTTTTGCAGGACTATAATCTAAAACACAAGCCCAAATCTACTCTGGAGTTGCTTACCAAGAAAACAGTGAATGTTCCTGAGTGGCTGAGGTACAGTTTTGACTTAAATCTGCATGAAAATCTATGGCAAGAACTGAAAATGGTTGTCAAGCAATGATCAATAACTAATTTGACAGAGCTTAAAGAATTCAGAAAATAATAAAATGGGCAAATGTTGCAGAATCAAGGTGTAGAAATCTCTAAGAGACTTACCCAGAAAGACTCACAGCTGTAACCACTGCCAAAGGTGATTCTAACATGTATTGACTCAGGGGGTTGAATACTTATCTAAGCAAAATATTACGGTTTTATTATTATTTTCTATTATATATCTTTTTATTTTTAACAAATGGTATAATTTCTCCCCCACTTTGACAGAGTATTTTGTGTAGATCGTTGACAAAAAAAAAGACAATTAAATAAATTTGAATCCCACAACAAAATGTAGAAAAAGTCGAGGGGTGTGATACTTTCTGAAGGCACTGTACATGGTGAACAGCAGGGGACTCGGCACTGAGCCCTGAGGGACATCGTGAGGATACAGATCCTCACAAAAGGTCCTTGTTAGACGCCAAAGTAGGTTGTTGATTCCGTAAGCAACGGTTGATGTAGTGTTAACAAAGATTTTTTTTAAATACATCTATGGTTCAAGACAGTTGTTGGTAGAACTCCTACTGGTGATGTGCGATGCATTGACAGACACTTAAAGTGTAAACAAAAAACATGTACTTTGTATTAATGCAACATTAACATTCCCCTTATACTATATATGATGCATCCTATATGATGAAGTATGAAGTATACAAATCATACAAATCAACATACAAATCAACACAATACCAACCAGCAAATTAAAATTAAAGACAATATTGTTATAAAAAATAAAGCATTCAGTGTCCACTACCATTTACGAACAATCAAGGAAACTACAAATATGACAGACAATTGACCGCAGCTGTACTCACAATTAACATGAAAACAATAAGATACTAACTAACATAAACAGTGTTCTGAGACTCCGTTAACCTAATGAGTCCCACCGTAATGCCGAGGCGTTTTGGACTACTAGACCCTTTTAAACATAGTGTGTTTGAGCTACAGACTTCTGGGGTTCACCACTGGTTTAATCTATTTCTTCTGCATCTGTAGATCCCATTAGTCTGTGTGATTAACTGGGGCTGACTAGAGCTGTGTTGTGAGACAAGGGCGGATACCGGAGGGGGCTCGGACCGGTTCTTTTTGCAAAAATGAGTCCAAATGGTTTGAGCTATAAAAACTATTGAAAGCTGCCTATGAAAAGCCAAAACTTTTTACGAACACGCACGTGTAAAATATTTTGCTCTGTGTTGCCCACATGCTACACAAGTCGTTAGAAGCTAAGGGGTTCTTCTACATAGAAGATCATAGGAAATACCAGGACATAGTGTCTATACTACTGTAACAAGCTCATAGTTGCTATCAAACTCCAAAGAGTTGTCACTGACGAGTTGGATATTAATTTCCCAGTGAGCAAACAATTTCTGCACTTAACAGCGTTCATGTGAATTCATTTTTATCAGCTTTTTGCTTTGGCTGACTTTTTTTTGTTGGTTTTTGACAATTGTCAATAAAACTCATGAATGCAACTATTTATGTCAAATTGTTTTGCGTTCTACTTGTAGCCCTGATAGCATAAGGGCTGTACATGCAGATACATTTAAATCACATTTTGCTGGGTTCTCAAGACTGGGTTAATTAAGTCACACTAGGTTCAGAAAAGTCAAAGTTAGTATCATACCTTCAAATGATCAAAAGTAATCGACTCAACGGTCATTAAAACATGTACATAAAAACAAAATAAAACTTGAGTAGAAAAATAAAGTGGAATGTGTACAAAGAAATACACAGAGGTACAGTATATCAGTGCATATTTAGTAGTAGTAGGAGGAGGATTTATGAACAATGTTACAACCAAGTGTACAACAGCAAATAAACAGAAATACAACTATTTGCTATACCCTGAAATTAATGGTGATACGGTTCATTGTGACATTGTGACATTTGTAGTCTTAGTCTGTAGTCATTGGTAAGGTTAAATCATTTGGCTTTAGGCAGTGTGGAGGTTTGAAAAAGCAACAAGCAAAAATGTTTTTAAAATGGATGAACAAGGACTGTGATGTCTGTCTAATTGATGGTAATGAAAGTGGGAGATAAAGACACGGTTACCACTGTTGATGCAAAATACGTCATGGTTGGTTGTTAAGGCCCTGTAGCTCGATACGTAATTAGCTATCTATCAACCGATTTTGTAAGGTACAGTATGTGAATAGTGTACACATTTGTACTTTTCTATTTATTTGTACTATATAATAAATAAAATATACACCATTTAGCAGACACCTAATCCAAAGCGACTATGTGTGCATACATTTTACGTTACAGGTGTCCCGGGAATTGTACCCACTATCCTGGCATTGCAAGTGCCATGCTCTACCAACTGAACTACAGAAACAAACAGTGCAACTGAGTTGCGACGGCTAAGAAAGTCAACTACCAACTTTGACAGTAAGATATTTGGGTAACGCTTTACTTGAACCCTGTCATAAGGCCTGCATAATACTATCATAAGGCCTGCGTAACAGTCATAAGGCCTGCGTAACACAGTCATAAGGCTGACATTATAGATATTATGAGGCGTCATGCTAGTTTATGGCAAAATGATGCATGACAGACAGTCATGTTGCAAGCAAAGGTCTCCTTCATTGCCGGTCTCTACCATATATCTGTGGCATGGGCACAACGTTGGGTTTTAGAAGTGGGGGGGACATTATTATTATTATATATATATGTTTTAATCAAGTCTGATAAACACGCCAAACAACCAACCCGACCGCCCGGAGGCATCGCACGGTCCTAAAACCCACCGTTCCCTCGTTTTGTACCATATTCCAATTATAAAATGGGGGGGGGATGCAACTTCAGAATGTGTCGGGGGGGTGGTATGTCCCCCCCCCGTCCCCAGTGGAAGTTGCAACCCTGATCTGTGGTACACTAAAACTTGTGTTTCAGTGCATAATATATTAATAGTAGAACCATATTATAACTTTATTTAGCCAGGTGAGTAAATTCTCCTTCAAACCCTTCATAAAAAGGTTTATGGAGCAACTATCAAAGATGCGACACATAATGAGTTTCATGGCAACTTTAAGTTTGCCTTCTGTACTAGGCATTATAACACTGTTCAAATCAGGTGTTACTAGTGGCACTTCTTTTTGGTAGGAGCATCATAACACATTCTTTAAAAAATATGGGTAAAAAAGTCAAGCAAAGGAACTCTTTTACAATATCATTATGGAATGCAGCTCAATCATGGAACTACTCTTTCTTATAGCAATCCACAAACCAATATGTCCACCACTTGATATCAACTTCTAAGTATAAGGGAGGGCATTAGGTTGCACTTGGTCAAATGTCTTTCGACTGTCGAGGAGTTTGTGACTCAGTTCAAGCACTTTCAATGTGATTCCTATAGGAAAAGACGAAAAGGTATCCACTGGCCAACCAATACTACTAATCAGCTTAGGTGGCACAAAACAGGGAGGTGAAGGCAGGTGGGGGGGCGCTGAGTGTGCATAGTGTATTCTCTGTCGGAGATGGCAGCCTGCCGTCTGGACTGAAGTGGGACAGAGCTCCACTTATCTACACGTGACTGCGGAAGTGGTGGGGAAAGGTCAGTGGGTGCCTGCTCCTCAACGGGATGAACCACAGGATTTTCCAGGTAGTGCCAAACACCTCGGCCAGAGACCGCTGCCAGGATTTCTTTGACCCACCACCAGACCCGACTCTGTGAAAGAGAAAATAATGTGCACAACCGTGCACACAGATCTCAAGTCTGAATGGGCCCAAAATGGAAAAACAGAGGTACCAACACTGAATCTTGTGGAACACCAAATTCAACTTAATGGTACTGCAATGACTTGTCAACTAGCTGGACAAATTGTGTCCAATCAGATAAGTAAAATCGGAACCTAAAGAGGCTGTCCACAGAGCCCGGCAAAAATTATTTTCTTGTCCCTTGTATCAAAGGCAGCACAAAGGAACAAACCTATGCTACTTACATTTCATTTGAGAAGTGAGACATTTTCTCAATGGTGGTGGTGTCCTGTTAGGCGGTAACACAAGAGGAACATAGTTTAAACATTGATATATTTCACATCCTTGAGTAGGGTGGCTAAGAGCGTTGGGCCAGTGACCAAAAGGTTGCTGATTCAAATCCCAGAGCCGACTAGGTGAAAAATCTGCCGATGTGCCCTTGAACAAGGAACTTAAAACTAATTGCTCCTGTAAGTCGCTCTGGATAAGAGTGTCCTCTAAATTACTAAAATGTAGTTTGCATGATCACAGACTGTCCTGGAATATATATTTGCATGTGTACTAATTAGCCAGGTAAATCTCCTCAAATGGACTCCTTACACACAAAGCGCGACACCAAACAGATAACACACCACATGCTAATTAGGAGACATTAATGCACCCGCCCACCCGTGCTGTGAGGCCCAGGTTTCCAAATTAAGTTGTTTTCTGAAAAGGACATTTCTACGTGTTTAATCAACAAGAAAATAGCCTAACTAGCACATGACTATCCATAGTTATTGTCAATTGTTAACATGCTGTTATCATCTTAACATATTCCTGAAAGGTTGTTTTTCTCTGTGAACAACAAACAAATGATCAACATCCTGCAATTCCCTTCCTTACCCTAGGATTTGTTGTCTGAAAATAACCTATGGCTTCTGGTGGCATGCACCCATACATTGAGACCAGGACGTGTAGGGATTTGGCCAATCACCAAATCTGTTACTAAGCTTGTTCATGGGTCTGTGCAACAAGACAAGTACGAAACTAACTAGGCCTTCCAGGCCCCAATCCCTTAATGTCATCAAGTAGAAAAAGTCTGTGTGGCTACGAGAAGGACCCACGTTTACCCAGAGGGACAGTAATAGAAATAAAGACTTAGCAGTCCAGATAAGACGGTTTTACACAGCTGGGCTCACATGTAAGCTGTTAAGTCTATTACACCTTGGTGCTGGTGCATTACATCCTGTCAATCCACTCACAGAGGTTAAAGGCGAGGGCTCATCTGGTAAAGAGTCATGACAGTCAAGGACACGGTAAAGTTCACAAACACATCCTAATATTCCCACTACTCCAGTAACAATAGCTAAGAATCTGGATTGAGTAGCATACCCAGGGAATGGAATTGAGGCAGATTGGCATACATCGGAATTAGAAAAGAACTAGGTTGCATGAAATTGGCAGTGTAAACAGTGCATAACATGCTACTTTGATACATAACAAATACGTTGATATTTACTTGACTACAATTTTCTGACCACAATCTCTAACAGGAGACAGTAGGAAGAGTAGCTGCTGCTTCTGCAAAAGCTAATGGAGATCCAAATAAACAGGAGAGAGATTTGACTCACTGTCAGGATGCCAGCCATCTGAGTATAGAAGAGGTTGCTCATGCCTCCGATCATCACCAGACCCATGATCGCAGACACTCGTATCAGGGCGAGCTCATGACGTGCCATGAATGCCTCCTGTGAGAGTACAACCAGAAGAAGCCAAAGTCAACTTCACAGCACCATGTACATAATCCCATATTCCTTTCACACATTCAGCATACTGCCTATCTACACCTCCTACTCTGCATGTAAAGACATGGGCTTACAAACCTTGGAGTCTCATCTCTGCATATTCTTTGCTCAGAAGCTTGCAAAATCCCAAGAAAACAGCACATGGTTGTCTGAGACGAGGCCATTTCTGTTGCATATCTACCCGATCCAGTCAAACGGGACCTTCCCTACTCTACCTGACACATATTACTACAGCCCTATGCCTGTCCTACTTTGTGAGACTGCTCAATGCTGCTTAACTGTGAACAAGCTTTTATGAAATCTGAAATACCAGTAAATATGTTTTATTTATTTGCCTACGTATTATTTATTTGCCTACGTAGGCCTGTGTATGCTGCAATTCAGCTTTTAGCTGCAAATGTGTACATCTCTATTAAAATGTTCATCATCAAGGCATAGAAGGGAGAGTGGTTTTAGGGGTCTGGCAGGCAGTTATCTGTAAGAGCTTGATTACACACTTTCCAAGGAAATATGGAAAATCTTGAATTGAATTAGAAAGTCATCCAAATCATTGATGATGAAATTCTTCCTTGTGATTGCTATTACAAAATAATAATAATCATGAAACCAAGCTGTCACGTAATGTTCTTTCTAGTTTAGCGTTAAAGCGCTCACTTTTCATTCTTGACTTTACCTGGTCCAATGTGGTCAAGGGCTGGAAATAATAGAACTGGCAGAAGTCTAGAGCCAGGGTGAACAAACTGAGGACCTGTGTGTAAAAACAGAGTTGCAAGAAGAGCCAGTGGTTGTCCTCCCCTACACAATTATTGATCCTGCCAGGAGACAAGAGGGAGAAAAATACATTTTACAGGACTGCTCAAATGCCTAGGTTACAAGCTAGGCAAATATCAAGCACATTTCCCCAAGAAGATAAACAGATATGTAGGCCTAAACCATTCAATGAACTGTCTATCAATTTTTTAAATATGTGGCAATCCTGGGGGTGCTGCTAGAGAAGAGGTGTAGCGCTAACTACTGTGCAGTTGTCCCCCTCTCTTGGCCGGTTCAGTGAAAGACACCCTGACAATATCCCCGCCAGCTCTTTAAATGCAACAGAAAATTCTAAATGTCCCACCCAGAACGAGCTGTCTTGTTTAGCTGAATGTCCTATGGGAGTTATAGAAGTGTCTGAAGCCTTACCATGGACAGTGGTGGTCCATTCTACGTACACAATGGCCACAACGACTGCAGTGGTGGGACCTTTTTGGTCTCATCGTGTTGCACTTGGTACACATTTCCCACTGCTCTCGCTCTGAAACAAAGTAACCATGTCAAAATCTATACTTTTGCCATGACCCAGGCAACAAACCTCATATCAGTGGACCTTTTCCCGAGTATACAAAACAGTAAGGACGCTTTCCTAATATTGAGTTACACCCCCCGTCTCCAGATGTCCTTTGGGTGGTGGGCCATTCTTGATACACACAGGAAACCCAGCAGCTTTGCAGTCCTAAACATAAAGTTATTGCACCTACTACCATACCCCATTCAAAGACACAATAATTTGGCTTGCCAATTCACCCTTTCAATGGCACACACACAATCCATGTCTCAATTGCCTCAAGCCTTTAAAATCCTTCTTTAACCTGTCTTCTCCCCTTCATCTACACTGATTGAGGAGGACATCAATGAGGGATCATCACTTTCACCTGGCCAGTCTGTGTCATGGACAGAGAAGGTGTTCCCAATGTTTTGTACACTCAGTTTATATTATCTATAAGTATTTGTGACAGAGGCTGTGGAATGTCAAATTACCTGAGTGAGGGATTTGGGGGTCGGGTGGGAGTCGGCCAGGATCGGCTGTAGAAGCTCTAAAAAGTGCACCCATACAGAGGGCTGATGCAAAGTAGTAACCTAGGAGGAGAGGTACAGGATGACTACAGCAGAAGTCATTGATGAAGCAGACCTAACTAAACACCTGGTTTGTGGGATTAATACTCACTGACAACCAAGGCCCAAGGGATATTCCCCTCATAGAAATGGGGCAGTAGCACCAACTTGGGGACGAAGAAGGAGTTGTAGAGCCAGATGGCGAAAACCATACTGGTGCAGAACCAGCCCATGGGGTCCATCACAAAGTGCAGCCGAAGCTTCATGGCTCCTGTCACTTTGGGACACAGATGGACAATGTGTCATAACCTCCCTGGAAAAAAAGATAGCTAAATTAGAGCTTATGATCAGAGTTAATCAATAGGTTTGGTTGCACCTGTTAAGGCTGTTCTCAATAACCATTGAGTTTACAGTCAATTCTATCTCACTTTCTCATACACTTCTTCTGACTTTTATCTGAGGTGTGTACAGGAGTTATTATGATAGGGTACACCCCCCCCACACACACACACACACGTCTCATTAGATACACACACCTACAACTACACAAGTTAAACATTCTGATTGTACCTTACATACTGACACTTTAGTAACTAGTTACATATTTTCTAAAAGTAGATCATGTCAAGCAGACAGGTAGATACTAGAATGTAGAAACATTAAACATGTTGGCCTATCTACTGTACCTTGTTAGCTAGCTATTCTGACAGGTAGCTAACGCGTTAGCTAGCTAACTAGCTGGGCTTTGTCTTCCTAGAAATGTAACTTGATTTGTAAATAACTAACGTCAGACCTGGTGATAACTAGTTAGCATAGCATAAACCGCTCAAAATGTAGATATCACATTATTTTAGTTACTCCACCTACTTATCAAGCTGGGGGTGTGTATTGCTAAACTTCAGAGGGATACCCACTTACAATCGCTCTTTTGAGCAGAACAGTTCAGTTATTTAGTGGCTACTTCCGTGGAGGTGCAGCAACACTGTGATGTATGACATGCCGTCAAAAATAGGAGTTCTGCTGCCACCTATTGGATTTGCGTTCGAACTTTTTTGGAGATGTATTTTTTTGCCAGCCCAAAAACATTATTATGGCAGTGCTATTTCTATTCGTAAAAATTATATTCAAACGTCAAAAGCCGAAAAATATATATAATTCCATAAGCTAAATGTAATTGACCCCCATCATGCAATCTGAGGTCAAGGTTCGTTTTGCATTGTTCCTTCCGCCTTACTTGCCGGCCGCTTCTTGTTGTCAAGAAACGTCACTTCTCAGCTCAGAAATTACATTGTGATATTGGGGATAAAATGGCATCACCTAACTCATATAAACTAAGCTGCTCTATACCTGGTCATGAAATGGATGTGAGAGGTCTTTCAGCTGCTTTTTTCCCTGACGGAGCCTTTGTGTCTGTTTCCCGAGACCGAACCGGACGAGTCTGGGTACCAAACTCAAGGTACCGCGAGGTGGCTTAGCTCAACAGACAATAATGTGGTTCTCACCATTTTAATGTCGTAAAGATAACCAGTTAGGAACCCTAGCCACAGACATCGATGCCCCTCTCAATTCAACATAAGCATTATGTAAAGACAAACCAACAAGTCGCTGCTATTGTATCGACGCAAGCTAGCAAAATTAGCGTTGTCATTCTTAGCAAGTATTATGCAGTGTTTCTTTCCACATCGGATAGTCCCCCATTCATTACACGCCAACTGTAGGTGACACACGGTTTCTTAAACTTGAAGGACGAGATTTATCGCTAGACCTTATGGCTATTCTTAGCTAGCTAGTTAGCTAACGTTATTAACGTTTCCTTTATAGCTAGCAACGCTTTTCTATAGCTAGTTAATCATTAGAAATAGCCAGAGCCTGTTCAGAATTTGACACCGCACTTTTCTGCGTTGGAAATTTAATACAATTTCATTTCATATAACATGTTTTGTCTCTCTTCAGCCCAGACAGGGGGTTCACAGAAATGCATTGCATGACAGGTCATCAAAATTTTGTATCCTGTGTATGCATCATCGCTCCAAGTGACACATATCCTCGGGGACTCATAGCCACTGGTGGAAATGATCACAACATATGTGTTTTCACACTGGACCAACCACAACCATTATTCACCCTCAAGGGACACAAAAACACAGGTAGAGTTGATAAACAGTTAATGCATTATTGTGCAACACCTAATTGAACGTGATTACTTTACTTCAAATACCAACTTGGTCTGATGACACTTTTGTTGTGAATAGCTAGAAATTATCCATGATATGTATGTCCACAGTGTGCACTCTGTCCTCTGGAAAGTTTGGAACCCTACTGAGTGGCTCATGGGACACCACAGCAAAAGTCTGGCTCAACGAGAAGTGCATGATGACCTTACAGGTAAAGTGTATGAGACATGTTCAGTAGGGCTCAATTTAGCAAAAACATTTTGCGACATAAAATGAAAATCTGTGTTCTTAATGAATAAGTTTTGCAAAATGTTCTCTGTACTGAACACAACCCAGGTGAGTGAATATGGCTAGATGTGCTCTTTTGTATTCCAGGGGCACACAGCAGCAGTGTGGGCAGTGGTCATATTACCTGAACAAGGCCTCATGCTGTCAGGATCAGCTGACAAGACCATCAAGCTGTGGAAGGCTGGGCATTGTGAGAAGACATTTACAGGTGAGAGATTAATGCACCCACAAACCACCATTCCCTCCATAAATATGGTGGCAGTACTGAGGCCAGACATCACTGAATGCGTTCGTCTGTCCCAGGTCACGAGGACTGTGTCAGAGGGCTAGCGGTGGTCAGCGACCTGGAGTTCTTTTCCTGCAGCAATGACACCAGTATCAGGAGATGGCTGGTGACTGGGGAATGTGTGCAGGTATACTACAGCCATACCAACTACATCTATAGCCTGGCCGTCTTCCCCAATGGACAAGGTACAGTATGGACGACTGATCCCAGACAATCTACCTGTGCCCTGTTTTAGAACCACTATGCCCTAGGAATGTGTGACAGTCTGTTTGTAGAACCACTATGCCCTAGGAAAGTGTGACAGTCTGTGCTTCAAATCTAATTTTATTTGTCACATGCGGTGAATACAACCTTACAGTGAAATACTTACTTACGAGCCCTTACCCAACAATGCAGTTTTAAGAAAAATAAGTAAAAAAAATAGATAAGTTGACAATCATTAGGGCCTTCCTCTGACACTGCTGGGAATAGAGGTCTGGGATGGCAGGAAGCTTGGCCCCAGTGATGTACTGGGCCGTACGCACTACCCTCTGTAGTGCCTTGCTGTCAGAGGCTAAGCAGTTGACGTACAAGGCAGTGATGAAGCCAATCAGAATGCTCTCGGTGCAGCTGTAGAACTTTTTTGAGGATCCATTCCAAATCTTTTCAGTCTCCTGAGGGGGAATAGGCTTTGCCATGCCCTCTTCAAGACTGTCTTGGTGTGTTTGGACCATGATAGTTTGTTGGTGATGTGGACAACAAGGAACTTGAAGCTCTCAACCTGCTCCACTACAGCCTGTTGATGAGAATGGGGACATGCTCGGTCCTTCTTTTCCTGTAGTCCACAATCATCTCCATTGTCTTGATCACGTTGATGGAGAGATTGTTATCCTGGCACTACATGGCCAGGTCTCTGACCTCCTCCCTATACACTGTCTCATCGTTGTCAGTGATCAGGCCTACCACTGTTGTGTCGTCGGCAAACTTGATGATGGTGTTGGAGTCGTGCCTGGCCATGTGGTCATGGGTGAACAGGGAGTACAGGAGGGCACTGAGCACGCACCCTTGAGGGGCCCCCGTATTGAGGATCAGCATGGCAGATATTAAAAATAAACATCCGTAAGGGGTGTGTTGTTACCTACCCTTACCACCTAGGGACGGCCCTTCAGAAATTCCAGGATCCAGTTTCAGAGGGAGGTGTTGAGTCCCAGGGTCCTTAGCTTAGTGATGAGTTTTGAGGGCACTATGGTGTTGAACACTGAGCTGTAGTCAATGGACAGTGTTCTTTTTGTCCAGGTGGGAAAGGGCAGTGTGGAGTGCAATAAAGATGGCATTATCTGTGGATCTGATGTGGCGGTTTGGGATAATGGGATAATGGTGGTGTTGTGAGCCATGACCAGCTTTTCAAAGCACTTCATGGCAGCAGACGTGAGTGCTACGGGTTGGTAGTCATTCAGGCAGGTTATCTTAGTGTTCTTGGGCACAGGGACTATGGTGGCCTGCTTGAAACATGTTGGCAATACAGACTCAGTGAAGCACTTGCCAGTTGTTCAGCAGATGCTCGGAGTACACATCCTGGTAATCTGTCTGGTCCTGCAGCCTGGTGAATGTTGACCTGTTTTTAAAGGTCTTACTCACATTGGCTACGGAGAGCATGATCATACAGTCGTCCGGAACAGCTGATGCTCTCATACATGCTTCAGTGTTGCTTGCCTCGAAGCGAGCATAGAAGTAATTTAGCTCGTCTGGTAGGCTTGTGTCACTGGGCAGCTCGCGGCTGTGCTTCCCTTTGTAGTCTGATAGTTTGCAAGCCCTGCCACATCTGACGAGCATCTGAGCCGGTGTAGTACAATTCAATCTTAGTCCTGTATTGATGCTTTGCCTGTTTGATGGTTAGTCTGAGGGCATAGTTGGATTTCTTATAAGTGTCCGGGTTAGAGTTCTGCTCCTTGAAAGCTGCAGCTCTACCCTTTAGCTCAGTGTGGATGTTGCCTGTAATCCATGGCTTCTGGTTGGGGTATGTACTTAAGGTCCCTTTTGGGACGACGTCATCGATGCACCTATTGATGAAGCCAGTGAACTTATGTGGTGTACTGGCATCGGAAGAATCCCGGAACATATTCCAGTCTGTGCCAGCAAAACAGTCCTGTAGCTTAGCATCTGTGCCATCTGACCACTTCTTTATTGACCTGGTCACTGGTCCGCCCTGTTTTAGTTTTTGCTTGTAAGCAGGAATCAGGAGGATAGAATTATGGTCAAATTTGCCAAATGGAGGGCTAGGGTGAGATTTGTATGCATCTCTGTGTATGGAGTGAAGGTGGTCTAGAGTTTTTTTCCCCCTTCTGGTTGCACATTTTAATATGCTGGTAAAAATTTGGTCAAATGGATTTAAGTTTCCCTGCATTAAAGTCCCTGGCCACTAGGAGCGCCGCCTCTGGATGAGCGTTTTCCTGTTTGCTTATGGCCTTATACAGCTCATTGAGTGTAGATTTAGTGCCAGCACTCTTTTGGTAAATGGTGTGGTCTACAGCTTATCATGAGATACTCTACCTCAGGCGAGCAAAACCTTGAGACTTCCTTCATTTTAGATTTCGTGCACCAGATGTTGTTTACAAATATACACAGACCGCCACCCCTTGTCTTACCAGAGGCAGCTGTTCTATCTTGCCGATTTAGCATAATTTAGCTGTATTTTATCCATGTTATCGGTCAGCCATGACTTGGTGAGACATAAGATATTACAGTTTTTAATGTCCCGTTGGCAGGATATCCGTGATAGTAGTTCAACTATTTTGTTATCCAATGATTGTACGTTGGCTAATTGGACTGATGGTAGTGGCATATTACCCACTTGCCGTCAGATCCTTACAAGGCACCCCGACCTATGTTCCCGATATCTCCATCTCTTTGTCATGCGAATGACAGGGATGTCATAAGAGACAGTGGCAGAAACATTATGTACAAAAATAAGTTACAAATAATAGGAAAAAACACGCACAATTGGTTGAGCGCAGGTAAAACGGCAGCCATCTCCCCCGGCACCATTATGTTTTCATAGTAGAAAAGATAACTCCTGCACACACGATATTGCCTCTGCACATTTACTTTGTTGAAGTTTCCGTCAGACATTTTTCAAGACAATCTGTTGGTGCTCTCCTCCCCTCTCAGATTTTGTGAGCACAGGAGAGGACCGGACCTTGAGGATATGGAAGCAGGGCGAGTGCCAACAGACCATCCGTCTCCCAGCCCAGTCAGTGTGGTGCTGCTGTATCCTGCCCAACGGGGATATAGCTGTGGGAGCCAGGTAAACCCCACTGTTAATCCACTATCCAACCATTTATATCTCACTGTCAAAGGACATGAGACATAGCAGTATAATACATGAAAACAACTGCATCACCTCTATCAGAGATAGATATACAGTACCAGTCAAAAGTTTGGACACACCTACTCATTCCAGGGTTTTTGTTTATTTTTACTATTTTCTACTTTGTAGAACAGTAGTGAAGACATCAAAACTATGAAATAACACATGTGGAATCATGTAGCAACCAAAAATGTGTTAAACAAATATTTATATTTGAGTTTCTTCAAAGTAGCCACCTTGTGCCTTGATGACAGCTTTGCACACGCTTGGCATTCTCTCAACCAGTTCATGAGGTAGTCACCTGGAATGCATTTCAATTAACAGGTGTGCCTTGTTAATTTGTGGAATTTGTTTCCTTAATGCGGTTGAGCCAATCAGTTGTGTTGTGACATGGTAGTTAGTGGTGGTATACAGAAGATGGCCCTATTTGCTAAAAGACCAAGTCTATATTATGGCAAAAACAGCTCATATAAGCTAAGAGAAATGACAGTCCATCATTACTTTAAGACATGAAGGTCAGTCAATATGGAAAATTCAAGTGCAGTCGCAAAAACCATCAAGCACTATGATGAAACTGGCTCATGAGGACCGCCACAGGAAAGGAAGACCCAGAGTTACCTCTGCGGCAGAGGATAAGTTCATTAGAGTTACCAGCTTCAGAAATTGCAGCAGGGTATAACTGCTTCACAGAATTAAAGTAACAGACACAACATCAACTGTTCAGTGGACGTTGCGTGAATCAGGCCTTCATGGTAGAATTGCTGCAAAGAAACCACTACTAAAGACACCAATAATAAGAAGAGACTTGCTTGGGCCAAGAAACATGAGCAATGGACATTAGACCAGTGGAAATCTGTCCTTTGGTCCAAAATGTTTGTGTCTTTGTGAGACGCAGTGTAGGTGAACAAATTATCACAGCATGTGTAGTTCCCACTGTGAAGCATGGAGGAGGACGTGTGGAGGTGCTTGGCTGGTGACACTGATTTATTTAGAATTCAAGGCACACTTAGCCAGCATGGCTACCACAGCATTCTGCAGCAATACACCATCCCATCTGGTTTGCGCTTAGTGGGACTATAATTTGTTTTTCAACAGGACAACGACCCAACACACCTCCAGGCTGTGTAAGGGCTATTTGACCAAGAAGGAGAGTGATGGAGTGCTGCATCAGATTACCTGGCTTCCGCAATCACCCAACCTCAACCCAACCCGTTACAGCCTTATTCAAAAATTGATTAAATAAAACATGTTCCTCATCAATCTACACACAATACCCCATAATGACATGGCAAAAACAGGTTTATAGAAATACCTTATTTACATAAGTATTCAGACCTTTTGCTATGAGACTCAGAATTGAGCTCTGGTGCATCATGTTTCCATTGATCATCCTTGAGATGTTTCGATATCTTGATTGGAGTCCACCTGTGGTAAACTAAATTGATTCGACATGATTTGGAAAGGCACACACCTGTCTATATAAGGTCCCACAGTTGACAATGCATGTCAGAGCAAAAACCGAGCCATGAGGTCGAAGGAATTGTCCGTAGAGTTCTGAGACTGCAATGTTGCTGCTGTTACCTTGCTCTTGTGTCACCAATTTGTGTTATTCGCCTCACAGTGACGGCCTCATCAGAGTGTTCACTGAGGTGGAAGACCGCATGGCCAGCCCTCAGGACCTCCAAGCTTTCGAGGATGAGCTCTCCAAGACCACCATCGACCCCAAGACCGGGGACCTGGGGGACATCAAGATGGAGGATCTTCCAGGCAGGGATCACCTTGATGAGCCTGGTAATTATATTACGTACATATTCCATTATATTAATCCATTTCATTACACTATATATGTATTGATATCTATATATTCAATTAACAGAAAACTATTAGGACATTACATGCCCAACATCACTGTTTGGCTGTTATTATTCTTTTGCATCTACAGCCCTTGATCACTAACATCTTTCATGAATGATAAACGTATTTTACCAATCACCAATCTTTAGTAGAACTGAAACTATAAACCACAGAAGCACATGAAAAGTGGAGTAATTCAGAAACCCCCCTTGTTGTATTGGGAGTGTGTAAAGTATGCACACTCATTAAGATGTGTGTCTGTCTCCCAGGGAATCGGGAAGGACAGACGCGGCTGATCAAAGAGGGACAGAAGGTGGAGGCGTACCAGTGGAGCGTGGCCGACAGCCGCTGGATGAAGATAGGAGATGTGGTGGGAGGGTCCAACCAGCAGACCTCCAAGAAAGTCAACTATGAGGGGAAGGTGCGGTCACGAAATTCTGTCAGCCGGGGATTGTCAAGCAAATAACTGTCGGTCTCACGGTAATTGACCGTTAATTAACATGAACACATATCCTGGCTTCCCCACTGATGCAGACCTTTGGAACATCTAAATTTTAAAAAGTGTAATAAATCCATTTAATATAGCTTACACCTTTACAATAAATTAATTATTTATTTTAGACAGCCCTAAAGAAGTATGATATGAAGAAATTGTAGTCTTTCAGAAGAACAGAATAGCATACTGTGAGTTGTTCTTATGTTAGGTCATGATCTGACAATGTCAAATGGCTGTGGGCTACGCAAGTTCATTTAGGAGACGATATTTGAATTCAATTCCATGGCATTTGTTCATATTATTTTATAGTATGAAGAATACAATTGAACCAAGTTGAATAAAATAGAAAGGATATTTTCTCCAAACGATTTGAGGGAGTGCAAACATGCAGCTATTCTGTGTTGAGTGGTTAACAAAGAAATAGGTACTCCTATATGCTTCATTTAGAGTTGTTCTACAAATTTTGGGCATGATGCGACACTGATGATTTGAAAAAAGTTGTTTGAAAGGTATGGGTTCTTTTGTTTTTTTGTGCAGGCTGTACACACTTCATCAGTCTCTCATTCAGAATTTGACAAGCACTTGATAATGACTAAAATTTCACGTCGGCATCCCCTTTTGTGTGGCCGTAAAGCACCCTAAAAAAATCTGGAGTGCTGTGTTGTGCCCTTCTCCCTGAGTGCTGCGCGCTCCGAAGCACCTCGCACTCATATGGCTCTCCATCACATGATCAGGTCTTTCTCACAGGCTACAAGTGAAGACAGACACATCGGGGACGCAACTGCGCACGTCCTTATCTAATTCCGAGGTGCATATTGAAGAACTGTCCACTTTTACGTTTCGTCAGCCAACAAGATGAGTAGGGTTAGGCCTAACAAACAGCAAAAGCACTAGCCTATGTAAATGTACTGTCCCCCATAGTACAGTCGTGGCCAAAAGTTAGGGTTAGAGAATGACATAAATATTCATTTTCGCAGTCTGCTGCCTCAGTTTGTATGATGGCAATTTGCATATACTCCAGAATGTTATGAAGAGTGATCAGATGAATTGCAATTAATTGCCTTCTTTACCATGCAAATTAACTGAACTGAACTGAAAAAAACATTTCCACTGCATTTCAGCCATGCCACAAAAGGAACAGCTGACATCATGATTCTCTCGTTAACACAGGTGTGAGTGTTGACGAGGACAAGGCTTGGAGATCACTCTGTCATGCTGATTGAGTTCGAATAACAGACTGGAAGCTTCAAAAGGAGGGTGGTGCTTGGAATCATTGTTCTTCCTCTGTCAACCATGGTTACCTGCAAGGAAACACGTGCTGTCATCATTGCTTTGCACAAAAAGGGCTTCACAGGCAAGGATATTGCTGCCAGTAAGATTGCACCTAAATTAACCATTTTATCAGATCATCAAAAACTTAAAGGAGAGTGGTTCAATTGTTGTGAAGAAGGCTTCAGGGCGCCTAAGAAAGTCCAGCAAGCGCCAGGACCGTCTCCTAAAGTTGATTCAGCTGCGGGATCAGGGCACCACCAATAAAGAGCTTGCTCAGGAATGGCAGCAGGCAGGTGTGAGTGCATCTCCGCATCTCCACGCACAGTGAGACAAAGACTTTTGGAGGATGGCCTGGTGTCACGAAGAGCAGCAAAGAAGCCACTTCTCTCCAGGAAAAACAACAGGTACAGGGATTGGACTGCTGATGACTGGGGTAAAGTAATTTTCTCTAATGAATCCCCTTTCCGATTGTTTGGGGCATCCGGAAAAAAGTTTGTCTGGGGAAGATAAGGTGAGCAGCCATGAATAAAGAATGGTACCAACACATCCGCCGAGAGCAACTTCTCCCAACCGTCCAGGAACAGTTTGGTGATGAACAATGCATTTTCCAGCATGATGGAGCACCTTGTCAAAAGTGATAACTAAGTAGCTCGGGGAACAAAACATCTAGATTTTGTGTCCATGGCCAGGAAACTCCCCAGACCTTAATCCCATTGAGAACTTGTGGTCAATCCTCAAGAGGCGGGTGGACAAACAAAAACCCACAAATTCTGACAAACTTCAAGCATTGATTATGCAAGAATGGGCTGCCATCAGTCAGGATGTGGCCCAGAAGTTAATTGACAGCATGCCAGGGCGGATTGCAGAGGTCTTGAAAAAGAAGGGTCAACACTGCAAATATTGACTCTTTGCATCAAATTCAAGTAATTGTCAATAAAAGCCTTTGACACTTGTGAAATGCTTGTAATTATACTTCAGTATTCCATCGTAACATCTGACAATATCTAAAAACACTGAAGCAGTAAACTTTGGAAATTAATATTTGTCATTCTCAAAACTTTTGGCCACGACTATACATAAGTTGACATTCTATTCTGTGCAAGAAATACATATTCAGAACATAGTCTGAGACAGTTGTGAGATGTGATGGATCCCAAATTAATACAACCACTAGCATCCCAAAAAATGTTTACGCAATCTGTCAAACGCAACAGATCAGAACGTTTAGCTTTAAATTTTTATAAACTATTCGGCTATTTGTTCACATAAGTACAGCAATGTGCACGTGGCAGTAGGCTAAAAGTGTGAATGTTACATTTGCGAGAGAACACCATTATCAAAAGTTACCACAAATGTGATTATGCATGTAATGCTTTTATTATAAAGGTGCATTTTTATGGTGAAAATTATCTTCCTCAAACTTGAAACGCGCTGTGAATGTATGCCAGTTAGGCTCTACAACTGTTATAAAGCAGATGAATGTGCTTAATTTAAAAAAGTTATTTGGCCACTTTAGGTGTGATACTAACCTTATCCTAACAAAAAGGTCAGAGGGGCTGCGCTACATGAGGTGTGCGACTATGATGAGAAAAAGTCGCAAAAAAAGGCATTGTTTCTTGCCTTAAGCTGGGCTTCATAAGTGATAATATATAATTCACAAGTGATAGGCTAATATTGTCACCCATCAGACTATTCTTGATTTAATCTTGTCATTACATATACTAAATAAAATATTTGTTTTGATTTAGAATGTACCTTGATCATGCACCTGTCTCAAAACGGGCAGCGGGAAAAATACGTCACCTATGCACTTAAATAGCGAATGGAGGACGCTTGTCCCATGGTTCATTTTCATGCCAGCCAGGTAGGCTATACTCCTGTTGTTAAGAGAAGCAATGTACTTAATATTAAGAAAGTTGAGAAATAAATATAGTAGGCCTAGTCTATAGAAAGCTGATGGGAGCCTCCTCTTTTTAAGAGGCCATCACTCTGTTTTCTCACTCAATTGCGTGGCCTATGGAAATGTTGCATTACATGAGCTTCTCATGAAGTGTTTGATTAGATTTTCAACGACATTTGCATTGATGTCAGCGTTATTAGAGGGACAATAGAGTGCTGAGTACCAGGCAGTTAGCAAGTTTGATAGGCTACTAATGACCATCAGCAGCGTTAGAGCTTGGAGAAGCCTAATTACTGTGACTTCCTTCATGACGTGTGAACGTCATAATGGCGGTAATAAGGTCGCCGCAACAGCCATAGGTGCACCCCAACATTAGGACAATGATGATAACAATAGATAGACAGATAGAGAGAGACTTTGTCCTCAGAGGAAAATTGTGTGCTGACTACAAGACAACTCTGGTGAACAGAGTACAGACGCAAGGCAAATTATTCACAAGTGCATTTGATCTTCACTGAGGCGAGCTGTCAGACAGTGAATCACTCAACCCATCTTCCGAATGATTTTCCAGGAGTATGACTTTGTCTTCACCATCGACATCAACGAGGGTGGCCCGTCCATGAAGCTGCCCTACAACGTGACGGACGACCCCTGGCTGACGGCTCACAACTTCCTGCAGAAGAACGAGCTCAGCCCCATGTTCCTGGACCAGGTGGCCAATTTCATCATCGAGAACACCAAAGGACACACCTTGGGAGCCGCCCCACCCAGCGCTGCCGACCCATTCACTGGTAAAGCCACTGGATCAACGAGCGACATAGGCTACACGTAGGGCAATGTGTTCTTCTAAAGAAAACTTTCAGTGGACCAAGTTCACATAATGTTTAAAATACACCAGCCTAGCCCAGTAGTATCAATCCATTCACTGGTGAAGCCATTAAGCCATCTTCACTCTATAGGCCATGCCTGGGGCAGCATATTTGTCTTTGATGGGCAATTCCACTGTAACAGAGTGATTCCGCATTTTCACTTTGAAATGTATGTCAAACAAAAACCAGTGATTGCAAAGTTAAACGAACCACAAAAGTCTTTGCACAAGGATGACTTTCTATAAAGGTTCACTGAAAATGTCACAAATGCATTGACTTGAAGAACAGTGCAGACATAAAGTCCGGTAACAGAACGACGGCACCAGCAGCACAAACTGTCATTCCGTCAACTGCACTCTTCTTCAAGTAAATGTGTTTTTGTAAAATGTTCTTTGGAAATTGTTAAGTCATCCTTGTGCAAAGAGTTGTATGGTTTGTTTAAATTTGCAATCATTGTTTTTTGTTTTTTTGACATACATTTTAATGTGAAAAATCTCAGCATCACTCTGTTACAGTGGAATTGCCTCTAACAAACATTGTGCAACGTTACTGTAAACAATTGGAATAGACGGGATTACAGCAAGTAAATACAAAATGTGTTTGGAATACCAGACTTACTGTATATTTACCCTGCTTTTGTCATGTTCACCATCAGGCTCAGGCCGATACATCCCTGTAGCTGCTGACAATAGAGCAGGTTTTGGGGCTGACCCCTTCACAGGTAAATAAAAACAAATGTCCTTTTCTTGTAGATTTCAGTTTGTTGAGAACATGTTGTTCTAATGTATTATATGGCATTTTCATTCTATGGCTATGCTAATACATTATTACGGCGCTTTCCCCAGGCACTGGGCGATACATCCCAGGATCAGGGACTCCCACAGGGGCGCCGGTGGGCGCGGCAGACCCCTTCACAGGTAAGTCACTATAGCAATGCCTCGGGTTCAATCAAAGGTTGCATTGACACACGATCCTGTTTTTTTACATTTTCACTCATAATTAAAAGACAACCCAATAACACCGCTAAAGCAGATGAAATCTAGTCTCTAGTAATAATAATAATAATAATAATATATGCCATTTAGCAGACGCTTTTATCCAAAGCGACTTACAGTCATGTGTGCATACATTCTACGTATGGGTTTGTTTGAGGTGTAACGTTTGCCTGTCTTCTTCTCTTCCCAGGTGGGGGTGCCTACTCCTCAGCTGCCTCGAGGCAGACCTCCACCAACATCTACTTCCCCAAAACGGACGGGGTGACCTTCGAGCAGGCCAACGCCACACAGATAATGGGTAAGTAAACACTGACCAAAACATGATCCCTTCGTATTTTATTCCATATTGTCCTACCAGCAGAAATAATCTCTATTTATTCAGCGTACAAAACTGATCAACCAGCACTGTGGCTGAACTGAAACAATGTGCATAGCTATATGAAAACCTCACTACAGAAAATACATCCCGGATATTACAGTGTCCTAACATACTCAATTGCCTCTCTCTATGTTAATGTTGCCCTTTGCCTTTCCACCACCAGCCAAGCTGAGGGAGCTGAACGGTGGGGCCCCTGGTGAATACAGGCTGTCTGAGGAGGTGCTGGGGAGCCTGGAGAAGCTGCTGGTATCTGTATGTGACCCCTGTGCCTCAGAGCAGCCCACCACCGAGCAGATCAGCCTTCTCTGGAAGACCTCTCACTGGCCAGAAGGTAGGCTAACAAACATTATGGGTTTTGTATTTATTAAGGATCCCCATTTAGTTACTGCTAAGGCAGCAGCTACTCTTCAAATCAAAGTTTATTTGTCACGTGTGCCGAATACAAGTGTAGACCTTACAGTGAAATGCTTACTTCCAGGCTCTAACCAATAGTGCAAAAAAAGGTATTAGGTGAACAATGGGTAAGTAAAGAAATAAAACGACAGTAAAAAGACAGGCTATATACAGTAGCGAGTCTACATACAGACACCGGTTAGTCAGGCTGCTGGAGGTAGTATGTACATGCAGATATGGTTAAAGTGAGTATGCATACAGTGGGGCAAAAAAGTATTTAGTCAGACACCAATTGTGCAAGTTCTCCCACTTAAAACGATGAGAGAGGCCTGTAATTTTCATCATAGGTACACTTCAACTATGACAGACAAAATGAGAAAAAAAATCCAGAAAATCACATTGTAGGATTATTAATGAATTTATTTGCAAAATATGGTGAAAAATAAGGATTTGGTCACCTACAAACAAGCAATATTTCTGGCTCTCACAGACCTGTAACTTCTTTAAGAGGCTCCTCTGTCCTCTACTCGTTACCTGTATTAATGGCAACTGTTTGAACTTGTTATCAGTATAAAAGACACCTGTCCACAACCTCAAACAGTCACACTCCAAACTCCACAATGGCCAAGACCAAAGAGCTGTCAAAGGACACCAGAAACAAAATTGTAGACCTGCACCAGGCTGGGAAGACTGAATCTGCAATAGGTAAGCAGCTTGGTTTGAAGAAATCAACTGTGGGAGCAATTATTAGGAAATAGAAGACATACAAGACCACTGATAATCTCCCTCGATCTGGGGCTCCACGCAAGATCTCACCCCGTGGGGTCAAAATTATCACAAGAACGGTGAGCAAAAATCCCAGAACCACACGGGGGGACCTAGTGAATGACCTGCAGAGAGCTGAGACCAATTTTTTTTTCTAATTTTGTCTGTCATAGTTGAAGTGTACCTATGATGAATATTACAGGCTTCTCATCTTTTTAAGTGGGAGAACTTGCACAATTGGTGGCTGACTAAATACTTGTTTGCCCCAGTGTATGATAAACAGAGAGAAGCATGAGTGTAAAAGACGGGTTGGGGGGGGCACACAATGCAAATAGTCCTGGTAGCCATTTGATTACCTGTTCAGGAGTCTTATGTCTTGGGGCTAAAAACTGTTGGGAAGCCTTTTTGTCCTAGACTTGGCACTCCGGTATCGCTTGCCATGTGGTAGTAGAGAGAACAGTCTATGACTGGGGTCGCTGGGGTCTTTGACAATTTTTAGGGCCTTCCTCTGACACCGCCTGGTGTAGACATCCTGGATGGCAGGCAGCTTGGCCCCAGTGATGTACTGGCCGTACGCACTACCCTCTGTAGTGCCTTACGGTCGGAGGCCGAGCAATTGCCATACCAGGCAGGCTCTCGATGTTGCAGCTGTAGAACCTTTTGAGGATCTCAGGACCCATGCCAAATATTTTTTGTTTCCTGAGGGGGAATAGGCTTTGCCGTGCCCTCTTCACAACGGTCTTGGTGTGTTTGGACCATTCTAGTTTGTTGTTGATGTGGACACCAAGGAACTTGAAGCTCTCAACCTGCTCCACTACAGCCCCGTCTATGAGAAAGGGGGCAGGCTCGGTCCTCCTTTTCCTGTAGTCCACAATCATCTCCTTAGTCTTGGTTACGTTGAGGGATAGGTTGTTATTCTGGCACCACCCGGCCAGGTCTCTGACCTCCTCCCTATAGGCTGTCTCGTCGTTGTCGGTGATCAGGCCTACCACTGTAGTGTCGTCTGCAAACTTAATGATGGTGTTGGAGTCGTGCCTGGCCATGTAATGTAATGCCTGGGGTCCAGCAACATTAAGGCAGTTATTTAAAATATGACATTTTATTACATTTCATAACACTTTTCACAACACGTTGTGTTCTCTCAGGCCACTACTCTACTATCACATATCTACAATACAAAAGCCACATGTGTGTAGAGTGCCTGTTCTACCTACATGTACATATTACCTCAATTACCTCGACTAACTGGTGCCCCCGCACATTGACTCTGTACCGGTACCCCCTGTATATAGCCTCACTATTGTTATTTTACTGCTGCTGTTTAATTATTTGTTACTTTTATTTTCAATTTTTTACTTAACACATTTTTCTTAACTTCTTAAGGCAAGTAAGCATTTCGCTGTATTCGGTGCATGTGAGAAATAACATTAGATTTGTTTTATTGTGTGTGTGTTTGTGTGTGTATCTCTTCACAGTCCCCGCTGTTCCATAAGGTGTATTTTTATATTTGATTTAAATCTGATTCTACTGCTTGCATCAGTTACCTGGTGTGGGATAGAGTTCCATGTAGTCATGGCTCTATGTAGTACTGTGCACCTCCCATAGTCTGTTCTGGACTTGGGATGGTGGCATGTCTTGTGGGGTATGCATGGGTGTCTGAGCTGTTTGCTAGTAGTTTAAACCGGCACCTCGGTGCATTCATGTCAAAACTTCTTTTAAAAAACAAGAAGTGATGAGGTCAATCTCTCCTTCACTTTGAGCCATGAGAGAGTTCCATTCATGTTATTAATGTTAGCTCTCCGTGTACAATTAAGGGCCAGGCGTGCTGCCCTGTTCTGAGCCAATTGTAATTTTCAGAGGTGCCTCTTTGTGACACCTGACCACACAACTGAGCAGTAGTCCAGGTCTGACAAACCTATGGCCTGGAGGACCAGCGCTTTATTATAGACAGACTTCTCCCCATCTTAGCTACTGTTGTGTCAACATGTTTTGACCATGACAGTTTACAATCCAGGGTTACTTCAAGCAGTTTAGTCATCTCAACTTGCTCAATTTCCACATAATTTATAATAAGATTTAGTTGAGGTTCAAGGTTTAGTGAATGATTGTGCCCCAAATACAATGCTTTTAGTTGTTGTAATATTTAGGAATAACTTATTCCTTGTCACCCATTCGGAAACTAACTAAGGATCTTTGTTAACTGATGCAGTGACATCACTCTCTGTAGGCGCTGACGTGTATCGTGTTGAGTCATCCGCATACATAGACACTCTGTCTTTAGTCAGCCAGTGGCATGTCATTAGTAAAGATTGAAAAAATTAAGGGGCCTAGACAGCTGCCCTGGGAAATTCCTGATTCTACCTGGGTTGTGTTGTAGAAGCCTCCATTAAAGAACACCCTTTGTGTTCTGTTAGACAGGTAACTCTTTATCCACAATAAAGCAGGGGGTATAAAGCCATAACACATACGTTTTTTTTTCATCAGCAGACTATGATCGATAAGGTCAAAAGCCGCACTGAAGTCACAGATTGCTCCCACAATCTTTTTATCATCAATTTCTCTCAGCCAATCATCAGTCATTTGTGTAAATGCTGTGCTTGTTGAATGTCCTTCCCTATCAGCGTGCTGAAAGTCTGTTGTCAGTTTGTTTATAGTAAAATAGCATTGTATCTGGTCAAACACAATTTCTTTCAAACATTCCAAAGGGTTGATCAGGCTGATCAGCTATTTGAGCCTGTAAAGGGGGCTCTACTATTGTTAGGGTAGCGGAATTACTTCTGCTTCTCCAAGCCTGAGGGCACAAATTGTTTTACTATAGCCTTGGGCAGGACTAAGATTTATCTCACTAGACTGGAGTTCTGATAAGCATTTTATTGTTTGACTTCAGTTTCAGTGTTTTCAAGAATAAAAAGCCCTATCAGCCTTTTCAGGCATGTGAAACTATTGCACATTCCAGTATTTAAACATATGGTGATGTCCCTTGTGAGCCTACTATCACTTCATTGACCTGTAATCATCTCTTCTCTCTCCTGTCCTCCAGACATCGTCTTCCCCGTCCTGGACATCCTGAGGCTGGCGGTGCGCCACCCACAGGTCAACGAGAGCCTGTGCGGCGGCGACGCGGACAATGGCGTTGCGCTCTGCAACCACCTGCTGAGCCTGATGAAGCCGCAGGCCCGGCCAGCCAATCAAATGCTGGCGCTGCGGACGCTCTGCAACTGCTTTAGTGGCTGGCGTGGCCGAGCCCTCCTATTGGCCCAACGGGAGGCTGTCCTGTCGCACGCTGCCGACCTGTGCTCCGTGTGCAACAAAAACATTCACATCGCCCTGGCCACTCTCGTCCTCAACTACGCCGGCTCCCTCCACGGCCAGCCTGACCTGGAAGCCAAGGCCCAGTGTCTGTCAGTGGCCAGTGCGGCGCTGGAGTCAGTGCAGGACAAGGAGGCGGTGTTTAGGCTCCTAGTGGCCCTGGGGACCACAGTGGCCTCCGACCAGACAGCCCAGGATCTGGCCAAGTCCCTGGGGGTCACGTCACAGATCGCCAAGTACACCTCCGTCACCGACCCGGCCAAGGTTGGCGAGTGCTGCCAGCTGGTTTTAAAAGAACTGCAGTGATCTGATCTCATTTTCTGTGTTTTAATCCGCACCAGTATCCCCTTTCCCCTTACATTATTACTAGTCTCTGTTCAAGTGTTTTATTGATTTCTGACTAGTGGACTGTTGGATTGCATGTGCTGCAATAAAAAGATGTACAAATTGAATATTTCATTCAGCCTTTATTAATGATGGAGTTGGTGAGAAAGTAGGATTGAAATAGAAATGGCTGTGTTTACACATGCAGCCCAATCCTGATCTTTTGATCAATCAGATCAGCTGTCAAAAAGATCTAATGTGAAAGATCTGACTTGATTGGTCAATAGACCAATTAGTGGAAAACATCGAATTGGGCTGGGATCAGGCTAGCTTATCACCCATCTGCTACATTACCTGAGTTAGACACAGTTGAATCATTAGATGAATACTAAAAGGTCATTGATCTTAAAGGAATAGTTCACTCAAATTACAAAATGATATTTGGTTTTCTTACCCTGTCTGTAGACTGCTTACGGGGAACGGAAAGCAATATGGAATTTGGGTGAACTATCCCTTTAAGTTTAGAAAGTCATGTAACATCAAGCAAAAGCAAGTTTTCACCTGGCATCGTGATCCGAGACTCAGAAATGCATCAATCGCAGATCAGATCACAGGTGAAAGCATGCAATGAATATCCACTCTGCAAAAATGAAGTAAGTGGCATGTTTTCCCCAGTGCCACCCTCTTGGTGAACTATTTACCTAGCTAAATACTGTAACTGTAAACAGTGGAATCTCAACTATGACGCTGCATGGGATAGCAGCTGTCTTATGGGCTCCTAAACAATTCTATTTTTTTTGTTGAGCTGGTCTTACCTTTTTTTTTGTGCATAATGTTTTCTCCATTTCCTATGACTGGAAACCGCTTCTGGACATCAGAACAGCAATCACTACCCTCTATTTGGACGAAAATGTGTACTAAAATGAGTTGGCAGCTCTGGACGTTCTGCCAACTCTGGACCATGCCCTAATCCCGGGAATCGAAAGAGGAAGTGGCGGAGAAACAGGCAGGTGAGCCGGCCCCATGACGACTTCGTCGGTGAGTAAATAGACTGCCATTGCCGTCTGTCCTACTAGCAAACGTGCAATCACTGGAGAACAAACCATGACTATCCTATCAATGGGACCTAATATCCTATGTTTTTCAGAGTTGTGGCTAAACGAGGACATGGATATAAAGTACCAGTCAAAAGTTTGGACACTTACTCATTAAAGGGTTTTTCTTTATTTTTACTATTTTCTACATTGTAGAATAATAGTGAAGACATCCAGACTATGAAATAACACATATGGAATCATGTACTAACCAGTGTTAAACAAATCAAAATATATTTTATATTTTTCAAAGTAGCCACTCTTTGCCTTTGACAGTTTTGTTGGCTGCTTTTCCTTCACTCTGCGGTCCAACTCATCCCAAACCATCTCAATTGGGTTGAGGTTGGGTGAATTGTGGAGGCAAGGTCATCTGGTGCAGCACTCTCCTTTGTCAAATAGCCCTTACACAGCCTGGAGGTGTGTTGGGTCATCGTCCTGTTGAAAATCAAATGATAGTTCCACTAAGCGCTAACCAGATGGATGGAGTATCGCTGCAGAATGCTGTGGTAGCCATGCTGGTTAAGTGTGACTTGATTTCTAAATAAATCATAGACAGCACCCCCACACCATGCTTCACGGTGGGAACAACACATGCAGAGATCATCCGTTCACCTACACTGCGTCTCACAAAGACACGACGTTGTCCATTGCTCGTTTCTTAGCACAAACAAGTCTCTTCTGGTGTTCTTTAGTAGAAGTTTCTTTGCAGCAATTCCACCATTAAAAGGCCTGATTCACGAAGTCTCCTCTGATCAGTTGATGTTGAGATATGTTTGTTACTTGAACTCTGAAGCATTTATTTGGGCTGCACTTTCTGAGGATGGTAACTAATGAACCGCAGAGGTAACTGGGTCTTCCTTTCCTGTGACGATCCTCATGAGACAGTTTCATCATAGCGTTTGATGGTTTTTGCGCCTGCACTTGAAGAAACCTTAATGTCTTAAAGTAATTATGGACTGTCGTTTCTTTTTTGCTTATTTGAATTGTTCTTGTCATAATATGGACTTGGTCTTTTACCAAATTGGGCTATCTTCTGTATACCACCCCTACCTTATCACTTAACAACTGATTGGCTCAAACGTATTAAGAAGGAAAGTATTCTACAAATGAACTTTTAACAAAGTACACGTGTTAATTGAAATGCATTCCAGGTGACTACCTCATGAAGCTGGTTGAGAGAATGCCAAGAGTGTGTAAAGCTGTCATCGAGGCAAAGGAAGGCCACTTTGAAGAATCTCAAATATATTTTCACTTGTTTAACAATTGTTTGGTTAGTACATGATTCCAAATGTCATTTCATAGTTTTGATGTCTTCACTATTATTCTACCATGTAGAAAATAGTAAAAATAAAGAAAAACCCTTGAATGAGTTGTTGTGTCTAAACATTTGACCGATACTGAACATCTCACTGGTTTTTCTATGCATCGTCAAGACCGGACAGCAGATTTGAACGAGGGGGAGGTGGGGTGTGTCTCTTTGTTAACAATAGCTGTGCACAATCTATAATGTTAAGGACGTCTTGGGTTTTTGCTCGCCTGAGTTACCTTACCTAATGATAAGATGAGCCATCAAACAGGCAAAGCGTCAAAACAGGACTAGGATCTAATCTTTCTATGCCGGCTCTGATGCTCGACGGATGTGGCAGGGCTTGCAAACGATCACGGATTACAAAGGGAAGACCAGCCGCGAGCTGCCCAGCGATACGAGCCTACCAGACGAGCTAAATGCCTTCTATGCTCGATTCGAGGCAAGCAACACTGAACCATGTATTGGACCACCAGCTTTTCCGGGCGACTGTATGATCTCACTCTCCGTAGCCAATGTGAGTAAGAGTTTTAAACAGGTTAACATTTGCAAGAAGGAATACCAGGACGCGTACTTAGAACATGCACAGACCAGCTGGCAAGTGTTTTCACTGACATTTTCAATCTGTCCCTGACCGGGTCTGTAATATCAACTTGTTTTAAGCAGACCACCATAGTCCCCATGCCCTATAACACCAAGGTAACTTGCCAAAATGACTATCACCCCGTAGCACTCACAAATATAGCCATTACCTGCTTTGGAAGGCTGGTCATGGCTCACATAAACACCATCATTCCAGACACCCTGGACCCACTCATTTCGCATTGTGTCCCAACAGATCCACAGATGATGGAATCTCTATTGCACTCTACACTGCCCTCACCCACCTTGACAAAAGGAATACCTATGTAAGAATGTTAATTGACTACAGCTAAACATTCATCACCAAGTTCAAGACCCTGAGACTGAACACCTCCCTCTGCAACTTGATCCTGGACTTCCTGACAGTCCGCCCCCCAGGCGGTGAGGGTAGGCAACAACACATCCACCACGCTGACCATCAACATGGGGGCCCCTCAGGGGTGTGTGCTTTGTCCTCTACTGTAATCCCTATTCATCCACGACAGGAATGATCACCGACAATTATGAGACAGCCTACAGTGCATTCTGAAAGTGTTCAGACCCCTTGACATTTTCCACATTTTGTTGCATTAGAGCCTTATTGTAAAATTGATTAAATAGTTTTGTCCCTCCAATCTACACACAATACCCACAATACATAATGACAAAGCAAAAACAGGTTTTTAGAATTTTTTGCTAAAATACAGAAATATTACATTTACATAATTATTCAGACCCTTTACCCAGTGCTTTGTTGAAGCACCTTTGGCAGTGATTTCAGACTCGGGTCTTCTTGGGTATGACGCTACAAGCTTGGCACACCGGTATTTGGGGAGTTTCTCATGTTCTTCTCTGCAGATTCCCTCAAGCTCTGTCAGGTTGGATGGGAAGCGTCTCTGCATTGCTATTTTCAGGTCTCTCCAGAGATGTTTATTGGGTTATATATAGACAGGCATGTGCCTTTCCAAATCATGTCCAATCAATTACATTTACTACAGGTGGACTCCAATCAAGTTGTCGAAACAGGATGCACTTGAGCTCAATTTCGAGTCTCATAGGAAAGGGTCTGAATATTTATTTAATTAAGTTTTTATTTTTAATAAATTTGCAAAAATGTCTGAACTTTTTTTTGCTTTGTCATTATGGGGTATATTGATGCTTTCCAAATGCACTGTACAGGGAGAAGGTCAGAGACCTGGTAGTGTGGTGCCAGGACAGCAACCTCTCCTTCAACGTCAGCAAGACAAAGGAGCTGATCGTGGACTACATGAAACGGAGGGGGATGTAGTGGAGTGGGTCGAGAGCTTCATGTTCCTCTGTGTCTAATTCACTAAGGAATTAGCATGGTACACCCACACCCACACAGCTGTGAAGAGGGCACGACAACACCTTTTCCCCCTCAGGAGACTGAAAAGATTTGGCATGGGTCCCCAGATCCTTACAAAGTTCTACAGCTGCACCATCGAGAGCACCCTGACCGGTTGCATCACCGCCTGGTATGGTAACTGCTCGGCATCTGACAGTAAGGCACTACAGAGTCTAGTGCATACAGCCCAGTACATCACTTGGGCCAAGCTTCTTGACATCCAGGACCTATATACTAGGCGGTGTCAGAGGAAGGGACAAAAAATTGTCAGACTCCAGTTACCCAAGTTATAGACTCTTCTCTCTGCGACTGCAAGGCAAGCAGTACCGGAGCGCCAAGTCTAGGACCAAAAGGCTCCTTCACAGCTTCTACCCTCAAGCCATAAGACTGCTGAACAATTAATCAAATGGCCACCCCAGACTATTTACATTATTAGCTATGCATAGTCACTTTACAAATTACCTCCACTAACCCTGTACCCCCGCACATTGACTCGGTACAGGTAACCCCTGTATATAGCCTCATTGTTGTCATTTTATTGTTACTTTTTGATTTAGATTTTATTTAACTTTAGTTTTTATTTAGTAAATATTTTGTTAACTCTATTTCTTGCACTGCATTGTTGGTTAAGGGCTTGTAAGTAAGCATTTCACGGTAAGGTCTACCTGATGTATTCAGCGCACGTGCCAAATAACATTTTGATAACATTTTTAGATTTTGATTTGCATCATCATTTGGTACAGCAATTGGAACGCACCCGACCCCCGCAAGGCACTACAGAGTACACAACTGGGGCCGAGCTCCCTGCAATCCCTGCCACACAGGACTTATTTCTGTTCCACCTGCTAGACGGGAATAACCGCTCCCCCTCACAGCAATTCCACATATCCCTCCAGGACATGGATAAATGTTTGTGGACAGACAGACTACCAAATGGCACTTGTTATGACATGAGTTCATTGTCAGTGCTATAGCCACAATTTTTCTGGAATAATTTCCGTCTTCGTGAAGCCAGTGAAAACCAGTCGCGCCGAGCGTGTGGTTCTGACAACAGACGTCCTGCTGGTGACAGATGGTACAGACAAACCCAAGGAGCTGCTGTACATGGTCACGGTCCCACCCTGGCAACAGCCACATGGAGTACATCAAACACCCCGTGGTGGCCATCAGCACCTTCAGCCAGATGGACATCGCTGCCAACTTGGTGGGCTACGTCCACAACAACAGAGCCACTGCATCGCTGGAGACACCACAGTAATGGCAACACCACTTCCAATCTATACAATTACTCTCTTTGGGGTCAATTCTAAGTTGATTTATGCACACATAAATATCCTGTGCAATCACTTTTTGTATTACATTTACAGTGTTCATTCAGTGCCAAAAAATGGATATACCTGCTTTTCAAAATATACAACCAAAAAAATTATCAAATGCATTGAACAATGCAAGCTAGGTGCAATAATACCCTAGGTTCACACCCACAACCTTACCTAATATACAGGTATATATATATGTTTATGAATGATAAGGTCTATTGCCTTACCCAGGTCCTTAACGGGTTTGTAGTCAGCAGTGGCAAGGCCACCCGTAACGGCACCCTGGAGATCTCTGTGGAGACCACCGGCCGCATCCTGCCCTTGCTGGCGTGTAACGGCGGCCTAAGTGTCCCCCAGGATTCCTCCATGGCAGTGACCCCCGACGCCCTCGCCCTGTCTGACTCCGACACCCCACCCAGTGACCTCCTGTTCTTCCTGGCACAGCCTGCTCCGGGACGGCGTCCCGTTCACTGCCGGGAGTAACTTCATCCAGTGGGACCTGCTAGAGCTGGAGGTGACCTACAGGCATGGGGGTGGCCCCTCACAGATGGGCCGCTTTGCATTCACGACCTCAGACACTACCAACAGGGGCATCTTGCTGGAGGGGTGGGTTCAGACGGAGCCTGAGTACTTCACCATTAAGGTAGGACATACTCATCTGCATACACACCTCTGCCCAGATATTTAGCTAGAGGGGTCGATTCATACAGGTATAAATCAGCACAGCAACTTCTTCGTTAGTAATGGAATCTAAATAATAAGTAGGTTTCGATGGTACCTATTGAACATGTTCCAGATGGATCCGTTGGGCAGCTCGGACCCTGAGGTAGTGCAGCCGCTGTCTCTGTGGAAAGCTGAAGTTCTGTCAGACGGTCGCTATGACGGTTGCTATGGGATCGACCTCTCGTCCCGGGAGCTGAGAGCGCAGGACGCCTGCACCGAGGATGAAGGCCTCACCTTCCACATCCACAGACCACCATACTTCGGTTACCTGGACAGCACTATCACAGGTGTGCCCCCATATCCAGGGGCTTGAGGCCCCCTTCACTCAGTTGAATATTTGACTTCACTCATAATTCATCTAAATGCATTGAATTTGGCCATCAGTGCCACTTCAAAGAACGACAGTTACCATAGCCTGTAAACAGGGTAATTGTATTTGCTCTTCAGTAAACTTTGCACTGTGCAGTTGCAGGCAGCTTTGCCCAGCAACAAAGGGAGGGACCAGAGCAAGAGGACTATTGTGTAGTTCAGCAACGGAAGCTCTGTCAGATAGCCTGGAGTTCAGAGTGTCTGATCCTCTAGGGAACACTGGACCCTCCCACATGTAAGATGCTGCTCCGTGCACCACACAAATAGTATTAATATGGTCAGTTAGGGGAGGAAAACCAATGGTCACATACATACCAAATGCCAATTTCTATGACAGTATTTGAAGATTTGGTAAATGGTCCTCGACGATTGTATTAGTCTCTTTATGTGACATATGTACTGTGTTCTTGTAATGAAAGAAGATACCATCACACTGGACCAACTTGGAAAGACAATGCACAATCCTTGGTTGGTGTGTAAAACTATTTTTTTGTCCCTCATGGCTTCCTGCTACAGACTAGAATTGAAGTGGTCTCGCATGGAGCTGGCTGTGTCTGAGAACCAGGGCGCTGACTCACTGGACATCCTACAAAAGGCAACTTGGCAGAGTCCTCATACATCACCCTCAAGGTTTCTGATCTGTCCCTTTTTTAAAACAGTCTATGATTTTTATACCAAGTCCTGTCATCTAGGGAATCGAGTGATAGATGGCACATTAAATTAATTATAGTGAGATGAATGTCACTTTTGGAATCTCTTTTTCTTAATATCTTAGGTGAGAGAAGTCACAGCAATAGCTGGAGAGGATTCCATTCTGAGTCCTTCCAGCCTAATCCAGTTTGATCCTGTTGTGTATGGCTTTGTAGTGGGATGTTGAACTACCATCATAGATTAAATTGGAAACTAAAACCTCTGCTCTTTATGAAGGCGTGTCCAAAAGGAGCTGGCAGATGGAGACTACCCAAGACCAACTGGAGGAGGCGTAGGAGACATTTGAATTGACTGGTGTCCCCTGAGGAGGCCGTGCTGGGCAGCACCTCCAGGGCTCAGGAAAAGGTGAACCTTTTGGGCAGTCATGCTGGCGTAACAATGTGTTTGTCTAAATTTGTCATCACATTTTCTTTTAATACATAATATGTATTTACATCAAGAAACATGATCTACCATGATAGATTCACTCCAACTACTCCCTTGAGCCTGCTTGTTGTGTCCGTATCCTACAGGAGTATTGACATTTATTTTTTAAATTGAACCTTTATTTAACTAGGCAAGTCAGTTAAGAAGAAATTCTTATTTACAATGACGGCCTACCCCGGCCAAACCCTCACCTAACCCGGACAACGCTGGGCCAATTGGGCGCTGCCCTATGGGATTCCCAATCACAGCGGATTGTGATACAGACCGGGATCGAACCAGGGTCTGTAGTGACGCCTCTAGCATGGCGATGCAGTGCCTTAGATCGCTGCACCACTCGGGAGCCCAGAGGTCAGGCCGGCTCCTATGCTGCAACGTGGTCTCCTGGAAGCCTTGGGCTTCCACTAATGAGGTAATCAACCTTAGATGGATAGTGGAGGCTGGTGGGAGGAGCGGGCTCACTGTAATGGCTGGAATGGAATCAATGGAACAATATGAAACATATGGAAACCACGTCTGACTACATTCCATTTACTGTACTCAGTTTCAGCCGTTACAATGAGCCTGTCCTCCTATAGCCACTCCCACCAGCCTCCATTGACCCATATAATTTACCCAATTGTGTTGTGAATATCATACGTAGACTATTTCAGGGTTGAGTATGGGCCAGTTTCCTAGACTAAGCTTGATATGTGTCAGGGAAACCGACCCTGTATGTCAGTTGTTTCATGTTTCAGTAACCTGGCCATTCCTCCTCACCAACACAGATGGTCAGTGCGCAGAGTGTGTTATAAGGGCTGGACTTATCACAACAGTTACTGCCACTTCCATAGTCTGTAGCACCGAGCGCAAGGCGACATGGAGCGCTGTCGTCAGGGAATGCAGGGAGAGGTGAGAACAGGAGGGGAACATGTAACCTATTTTGATAGAATGTGCATTTCTGTTGTAGGAAACTAAAGTTTCTTATTTTTCCTGTGGTTCAGGTCACCAACCCAATCTGGTGGGCATTTTCTCCAAGGCTGATATGGACTGGCTGTTGGACTTAAGTGGATGAAAACCATTCTGGATAGGTCAAATAAGTATCCTGTTCTATCTCCATTGGCTGAAAAGTGACTCAACATGCATGAGTGTGCGTGTGTCTACATTACCTCACTCCCTGTCCTCTCCATATCTTAGGACTGACCAACAGTGAGTGTAGGGGACGCTGAGGGTGGGTGAGTGGAGAGCCCGTCACCCGTTGGATTCATGATATGAAACAGAACTATGATTCTTTCCACTGCCGTTGCAACAGGAATGGAGCTGACCCTCAAGACAAGCTACATTCATACAGCTAATCAAACGATTACCTAAAGGTACCAAAATAAGTTCATATGGTACTACAGCAATAGATTAATGAAGAGGTCAGCTTCAATTAAAGAGTTAAAGTAGTAGTGCGTTGCAAAATCAAGTCAGCAAACATGTCACAGATGCACCGCTGAAGCTCAAAGTCATATACACTCTGTGGCCAGTTTATTAGGTACACCCATCTAGTACCGGGTTCGACCCCCGTAGACATGAAGGGATGCACCTGGTCAGCAACGATGTGCAGATACGCTGTGGTACGCAACAGCCTGTACTGTTGCCACCAGGCAGGATGGGTCCATGGACTCACGCTACTTATGCCAAATCCTGACTCTGCCATCAGCATGATGCAACGGGAACCGGGATTTGTCAGACCAGGCAATGTTTAACCACTCCTCAATAGTCCACTGGACCCGCTTCTTCTTGTTTTTAGCCGACAGGAGTGGAACTCGGTGTCTACGTCTGCTGCAATAGCCCATCCATGACAAGGTCCGACGAGTTGTGTGTTCCAAGATGCCGTTCTGCGCCGTTATTTGTCTGTTTGTGGCCTGCTTTCACGATTCTTGCATTCCTCCTTTAACCTCTCTCATCAACCAGCTGTTTTCGACAACAGAACTATCACTGACTGGATGTTTTTATTTATCCCACCATTCTCGGTAAACCTTGGACCCTGTCGTATGTGAAAAGCCCAGGAAGACGGTCCGTTTCTGAGATATTGGAACTGGCGCATCTAGCACTGACGATCAGACCACGCTCAAAGCTGCTAAGGTCACTGGTTTTTCCCCCATTCTAACTTTCAATAGAACAGTAACTGAATGCCTCGATGCCAGTTTGCCTGCTTCAGGCCTGCCAACCCTGTCCAACTTTTTAGAGTACCAGACACACGTGCCGAATTGGGATTTTCTTCCCCAGCATGATTGTGCGCATGCTGTTTGAGTCTGGTCGCTAATCAACACAAAAAGCATAATAATTTTTAAAACATAGACTCAAAAACAAATGATCGCATCGACACAGGCTGCAAACTGGCTACACAAAGCTTAAGTAGGCTACCGCAAAGGGAATCTTAACTCTGTTCGCTAGAGGAGTCCGGTGTTTCAGCCTATGTAAAGGTGCCTATTGTATTTCTTTGCAGCGCATACATCATTTCAGGCTAATTCCGGACACTAATTTATTCTTCATCGCACGTCTTCTAAACTCCCGACTCCATTTAATGCCAAGATGTTTATTTATTTTTGATTATACTTTTGTAATGCTTTTTGTGACGTGGATCATAGTTACAGTTAGTCTATCAGGTTGCGTGGAAAATACCACTATAATGGGACGCAGAATTAAATGTAGATCAAACTCGCACAAATGCGACCAGTTATTTTTCATATTTGTATTTTATTTATTTCACTAGCAAATGCGAGTGAACTGCTGGCACTTTATAGCCCACTGATTGTCCATCCTATGTTTGTTAACGTTACTTTGAAACAATTAGTGTTTACCTTTCCACAAGACACGGAGTCGAAAAGGGATTTGTCAATGTGTTTACATACAGCTGACAGTCGACAAACTCAGCATCACAACAAACAGGAGGGGTAGATACGTCGAATAATGACGTATTAATCTCTGTGTGTTGCAGCCCGAAAATAGGGTTGTTAGATTCACTCTGTGGATTTTTTTATATATATTAAAAAAATCGGGTTCTATTCATTTCTGCGTACGTGGACAGATAACTGCGTGGTTGGTACACAAAATGCGTGCATGTTGGCAGGTCTGCTGCTTTATTTAGCAAGATAGGTCACGTGACTCACGGTCTGTAGGAGCGAACCTTTTCGTGAACGGGGTGGTGTACCTAATAATATCAACCTGCTCATAAGCACTATTCCAGTGCTTTAAAGGGATAGTACTCTCAAATTACATGAGTTTCTTTACCCTTCAATGTTCAGTAGCTTTAGAGATATATAGTACCGTTCACCTGTGTACCATTATACTAATTATTATTACAGAGAGCTGTAACCGCTGCACTGGTCATCTGTGTATAACTAATAGTATTGTGAGTAATGGATACCTCGTGTACATTCTAAGAGTTATTTGACCTCAGTCTCAGTGGTAGCATGGCTGTATTCAAATGTACGTCCATGATGGTAGCAAGGCATAACTGGGTTTGAGGAATACAGAAGTTCCTATAAAAAGTTATTTTATGAATAACAAAACAATATGATGCTAACTTTAATACAGCTTTGTGTGGGTTAGGGTTACTAAAATTACATTGTGATATTTGCACCATTTTAGACAGTTATTGTACAGATTGTATTTTCAAATTCCAGTTAAATGTAATTGTGTGTGCAATTCTTAATGTTATATTCCAAATCCAGTGGTTTTCTTTAAATACATTTTTCAAGAATAGGCTACAGTATGCTAGTAATGCACAATTATTGACAAGTGCTGCATTTGAGTTATGTAGAAGTTAAAGTTTATTAGAGGCAAAAGAACCGCACACCTGTTTAGGCGAGGTGCTGGCTAGCGGAGAATATACTTTGATGAAGACAGCTTGTCTGTCGAAATGTGGTTATTCAATTCTTGCATCTGAGGTCCTAATGTGCAGCTCTCCTTTTTTTCAAAAACATTCCTGTCTAAAGTCATAAATTAATGTGTATTAAATTTGACAAAATGTAGTCTTACTCTGCCCCTGAGCCATTTCATAACATGATAGGGGACAGCAATATGGTAGATATGTCCAGTTATTTGCGGAAAGGAAAACGACAACCACTAGCCCCGGTGTGGCCTTGTAGCAGACTCCTTCTGCTAACCTTGGGGGGAAAATATACATACCACAAACAAGTACCTTCTGAAAAGAATCTCAAAGTAGGACTTCATTCTTATTGATAAACTATTTGGTCCATTAAACCCCAAGTGCTTAGAGAATATGAATTCTCGCTTCAGCTAAGAAACTTCATGCAGTTTGGAATTCATGATTATATTAATTTGATTTACTAGCCTCCCTGTCACACCGGCAACTGGGAATTAAGTCCAGCCACACTCACCAATAGGGTTGCACAATTCTGGTTGGTGTATTCTAACAGATTTCTAAAATGTTGCAACCCTACTCACCAACAGTAGTCAGTACCCACTGTGACAAAATCATATAAGTCCCATTGCCAACATCAACAGGTTAAGAAAGAAAAGTGGATTTGTGAAACAAACAAGACTGAAATTAGTGATCTAGTAAAAACAGAGGCTGGATTTAAGAGACGAGGCATACGCACAATATACTGTTCCTCTCATAAAAGGCGAGGGTTAATGTCAACTTCACCATTTAAGGCAATTCAACTTAGGTACTCTAATTGCATTCTAATAAACTATGCTGGTCTCTTTTTCATAATACAAAGACAACACCCTCGTTGTCAGGAGTTGAAGCCAACCTATTACAGTGTCTGGGGTTAACACCTTATTCCCTATACAGTGCACACATTTTGGTCACAAGTAGTGAACTATGAAGGGAATAGGGCTCCATTTGAGAAGCAGCCTGTGTCTGCTTCACCACAGCAGCAGTTTATAATAAGACATGAAATCAACAAATACAACCCTGGTCGGAACAGATGACCATGACTGGCAGCTTTGAACCAACGATGGTAACAACTGGACAAGACAGCCGACTAGGTTTGTGTGCATGGCTAGCTAATGTTAGCATGGACGGTGGGAGGGATGAGGGTGGGTGAACCACTGGTTTGGCAACAAAGAGGTAGGGTGGTTACATCATACGAGACCTGGGTTAAAAAAGTATTTGTTTTCTTTGAAACACTTTAGCTGAGCTTGATTAAGAAAGCAAAGACTATTTGAACCCAGGTGTACATCATACCAGTGTTAAATGTGTTGTGGGGTACTTTGACTCATTCCATCATTCCGACCTGCAATGGATCAAGTATGGAACCAATTAATGCACTAAAAACACATAAGATTATGTAAACCAAATGTTAAAATCGAACAGAAACAGAGAGGGAGACTCAGCACGTTCTGTATCGCGTTCAGCGTGACTTGGTCCCAACGGCATGCTCTCTAGTTCTCAGACATCTTGCGGATCATGTAGTTCAGGATGCCTCCGTTGTGGAAGTACGTCAGCTCCACGTCCGTGTCAAACCTCATCCTCACCTGGAATGTTTTGCCCGTGTCGAGCTGTGACGGAAGGGAAAAAGAGCGGTAGGATATTAGGATTAACTGCTGTTGAGGCCGTATGTTCCAGTAGTAAGCTACCCAGCTAAGTATTTATTTAACACTACAAAATAATAGTAAGATATGACCACATTACTATATACAAAGTATTGCCACAGAAACTACTAAGTTCCATTTTTTAGCTGTGTCATGAAAGGATCTAGAAACTCCTGCAAAATTGACCATATGAATGATTGGTAACCTTTCCTCAGTCCAGTATTTCCCATCCCATTTTATCATCAGCAGGCAGACCAACCTTAATGTCAACAATCATCCTGGGTGTGAGTGGCTCAGGGATGACCACGGTGTAGCGCTCGCGTCCTGTCAGCCCCAGGCTGTCTGCCGTGTCCCCAGCCAGGTACTCCAGAGGAATCACCCCCATTCCCACCAGGTTACTGCGGTGGATTCTCTCATAGCTCTCTGCCAGCACCGCCTTGATTCCCTGGGAGAGGGGCACAGAAGAGGGGTATCATGGGGGTATCCCTGCAGCCCACCCTCCGAGAAACTCTTAATTATACATGACTGCCATGGCATCATCCAAGTGGGGGCTTCATTTTGGTAGTAGTGAAGGAGTAGCTAGCTACCTACTTACTACAGAGTCCATGGACTGCAATGGCTTAGCGAAAACTTCATCTGACTAAGTTATACTATGGAGAAGCCAGAAACAGTGAGACACCTTGATGAGACCGCGCTTCCTGCCTGCCTCTGGACTTTCTCTCCCAGCTTGACCACCTCCCTCAGATGACCACTCAAGCCATGAACTTTCTAATGACTGTCCATCTCATGTTTCGCTAAATGACTTGTGCTTTGAAGAGCTTTGAAAAGCGCTATATAAGTTGAATAAATTATTATTCAAGAGTCTTGCATCATCTAATTGTGTCTTTCTCATGGTGCCACCTGGTGTTTATGGCTTCTGTGTACATTGGCCCTACTTTGAATTGTATGTTTGTTCAATAATATGAAATAACAAATCCACACAGCTCACCAGAATCTTATCTTGGCTAATGGAAAGTATCATGCATTCAAATCCATTTTTTCCATACATTCTTCTAATCTACAACATCATACATTATCAAAAGGTAATGTAAAAAAAGATAACATATCAAAACACAGTTATGATAAGAGGAGAGACAGACCAGGAGGAAGGGACCTTTAGCGGCCCAGTCTCTCGAGCTGCCCGATCCGTACTCCTTCCCAGCCAGGATCATAAGGGGGAGGCCAGCCTGCTGGTAGCGCTCAGCAGCATCAAACACATCCAGCTGTAGAGAAACAGACAACCCAAGAATACACTGAATATTGATTCAAGTGGACAACCAGAGTACATATAACAGCCATACAACAAGGAAACTGCAATATGCGGTCAAAATACAAGAACAAACTCTAAACATACATGTATTGTAAGTTATTACATAAGCAACATTTTTTTAAACTCATCTAAAAATGTAATAACTTTATACATAATGTGGTGACTAAAATTATCCGGAGAATTATTCCATTACAGAGATTATTATTGCAAATTATTACAGGGCCTTACCGTTTCATCAGAAGGTAAGTGCAGGGTGCGCGGAGCCTGCTTGTTCAGGAACTTGTTGAAGAGACGGATGTTGGCGAACGTGCCCCGGGCCATCACAGCATCGTTGCCACGCCGAGATCCGTACGAGTTGAAGTCACGTGGGTTTAAACTGCCAGGGCAAAGGATAAGAGAAAGATTAAACCTTTGACCCTTCATATAACTTCACTCTATCATAAACATACTAAAAAACCCAGCGTTAAATTTCACACTATCATGCGGACCAGAAATGTATACTCTGCTGGTTGGGATATTTTCATTCCTCATGATCCTTTCCAGCACGCTTCCAGCCATGGGGGGTGTATTACCAGGCAAGTGCAGTACAGCTCAGCTCAGTAGTATAAAAAAAGACTATTAGTAATGTGAAATAGTGACTGCTTCCCATCTCTCACCCTCTGCTGGTCAGGTACCGTGCTGCAGGACTGGTTCGGGCGATGTTCCCAGCAGGAGAGATGTGGTCTGTGGTCACAGAGTCACCGAAGTTCAGCAGCACGTAGGCGTTAGTTATGGACTTGGGGGTCTGTAGTTCCTTGGTCTGAATGAATCACCGAAAGATTAAGGGGATAGTTCCGCAGAATTGCATGAATGACAATGACTTTATAATATTAGCAGTTGGTAAAAGTGTCTAGTTGTGTATTGCAGTCTCTTGTCCATAGGCTACCTGGAAATAAATATATAAATATGTACTTTCTCTGAAATATCCCTTTAACATAATCTGAAATCCAAGGGGAAAGAACTCTGACATTACGACAGCATTAGGTTAGTGTGTTGTACCAGTCCATCGAAGAAGGGTGGGGACTTGATGTAGGTGGACTTGGGGTCCCAGGTGTACAGCTTGTCTGAGGGGGCGTTGAGGGCGTTCCAGCGTTCATTCACTTTCTGACAGGGCGGAACAAGGTAGAACAGTCCCATATCAAAACTACAAAGACAACTTTTTACACTAATGTACTAACCAAAACCTTGAAAGAGTAACCTATTCACACACATTTTTACACTTTATGGCCTTCTAGAGGCTGAAATGTTGAGGTATTACTTAACCCCCCCCACTAATCAACTTGTCTACACAATGAAACCAGGGGGGGAAAAATCATATAAAATTCATATCCAAAGAGTTGAGTTTACCTCAATCTTCTCATAAACCTCTTTGAACATAGCAGGAATGACAAACTGTCTCTCCACAGCCTGGATCTCCTCCCGTGTGGGCCAGATGTCCCTGAGGAAAACCTCCTTCCCTTTCTTGTTCAGAGCTACACCATGAAACCAGAGGCGGCAAAAGAAAAACAACAGAAACCAGTATCAGCACCGACAGCCCAATCTGTTTAAACGTCTTGAGAGCTCCAGGAACGGTATATGTGTGAACCAGTGAAGGCTGATGTCACCTTAAAATTGGAGGATTTGGCTCATTGTAATGGGTAGAATTGAATGAATGGAACGGTACCACTCAATTAATTTAATTCCACCCATTACAGCCTCCACTGGTGTGAATGCTATATAGAAAAACTACAGAACCATTGACAATTCACACCGTTGGTTTGAGGACACTCACCAATGGGCTCTGTATCAAAGTCAATCCTCACGGTTCCGGCGATAGCGTAGGCAATGACCAGCGGGGGAGAGGCCAGGTAATTGGCTCGTGTGTTGGGGTGGACACGCCCCTCAAAGTTCCTGTTACCTGATAGGATCCCAGCGGCTACTAGATCTCCCTGAAGGTAGAGGAACGTGTGAGGAGCTGTAGCCATTGACCATGCAGGGTTGTGTTCATTAGGCACCCAAAAGAAAACGGACTGAAACGGGGGGATTAAATGGACCACCCCCCCCAAAAAATGGTGTTTTCCATTGTATGCGCTAATGAACACAGCCCAGGTGTGGGTGTAAAATGTTCAAAGTTAGTAGTTACCTGAGTAATGGCCTCCACCACAGGCTCTGGGAGGGGCCCACTGTTACCTATACATGTCATGCAGCCATAACCCACCACTTCAAACCTGACGGGGGGAAAATAACATATACCGACAAAAAGGATATTATAAACTGGGTGGTTCGAGCCCTGAATGCTGATTGGCTGAAAGCCATGGTATATCATGGATATGATATTAGAAAAAAAAGTATCATGTTGGTAAGCAGTTTATAATAGCAATAAGGCACCTCAGCAGTTTGTGGTATATGGCCAATATACCACAGAGTTGCACATAAGAACAGCCCTTACCCGTGGTCTACTGGCCATATACCACACCTCCTCGGGCCTTATTGCTTAAATACGTCACACACTGTCATCCTGAAATGAAGGAGGATAAAGAAGCTTGGAAAGACGTTTGAGCTGAACCCCTCATTCTCCAGACAATTAGTCTTCAGGAAGGAGTGCCTTACCCGAGCTGGAAGAGGTAGTCCATGACGCCACTCTCCTTTAGGTAGTAGGTGACCACTCCGCTGCCGGGCGACAGGCTGGTCTTGATGTAGGGCTTCATGCTCAGACCAGCCTCGATGGCCTTCTTCGCCAGGAGACCTGAAAAGCAACGCAGAGCCAATTCAACCTTATTGACTAAGCAACTTCCCAGATATGAATCCAATTACAGCTGCTGATAGCTGGGGTGTGTTCATTGGGGCAAGTAACGGAAAACGTTGGAAACGTTTTTGCAGCAGAAAACAAAAGGATAACATTTATTTTTGGAGTCCAGGTAGTCCCTCTGTTTCCGTCGATTTCGACTGCTTGGTGTCTAATGAACACAACACAGACAGCGCAGGTTATGAGGTATGGAGCGAGGGATACGTACCAGCCCCCAGCATAACAGAAGGGTTGCTGGTGTTGGTACAGCTGGTGATGGCAGCAATGACCACTGAGCCGTGGGAGAGACTGTACTCCTTGTCATTGTATTGGAATGGAACCTTCACGTGGTGAAGCTCCGGAGTCACCTGGAAACCCTTGAAGCCTTGCTGCAATGGCACAAGTCCACAGAGTTAGAAAAGCTAGTGGGCTCACCTTTAGAACCTATAGGTTTTCTAACTCTGTGCACACCTCATACACACATGCAAATATAAAAAGGGAAGGACTTGAGATAACAGGATGCTATTCGCATGTAGATACCAAAAAAGTCAGTGTTAAGCAGGTGTCGTCATTACCTTAGCTGCCAGGCATGCCTCAAAGTCAGTCTTCATGTCCGACACAGCCACCCTGTCCTGAGGCCTCTTGGGACCACTGCAGCACGGAACCACGGTGCTCAGGTCCAGCTCATGCACCTGCATAGGATGGAGAGCGGAGGGGGCACAGAGGGAAAATCACAATGAGACCGAAAGCAAAAGGAGGAGATTAAAAGGGAGACTTGCCAATCATTTCACAGATACATTCCAGTCATACACTTGTCAAATCATTTTCAAAACAGAATGACTTCCAAAAGTCCCCATAGCTAGTCTAGCATGCCTGACAATCTTTAATCAAATACATCCAGAAACTACAAGTCCTAATTTCTAAATGACTAAAGGTGTTTGAAAAGGATCCACTGTGGAACAGAGTACCTGGGTAAAGTCAGGGTCCTGGGAGGAGTTGCTGTAGTCTCTGAACATGGCTACTGCTTTCAGATACCTGGTGATGTAATCCAGCTTCTCAGCATCTCTCCCTGGGCAGAGTGAGCAGGGGAAAGAGGAATGAGGAAAGAAAATGAAGAATCCAGACATGAAGTAAATTAGACTTTGCCAGTTACATCTACAGTTCCCTCAGGTTTTTAATACTACTATTATCAGCCCCGTTTTACATTTAAAATGTATTCAGAAAAGGTTTTTGCCATTACAAAAGGAAAAAAAATACTCCGCTAAGTAGGTGGTGTAACATTCAAAGGCTGTTTGAAAGTTTGCAATTTAAAAAAAGAGGCCAATGTAATATCTGTATTGCTTTCTATCGGAATCAGAAACATTGTAAATATAAACAAGTGCTGCTCATGTGTATTGGTGTGGATATCTCACCTGTCTGCTCCAGGTACTGAAGACTGATGTGGTCTACAGGGAAAAAAGCTGCAGTCGCGCCGTACTCTGGGCACATGTTGGCGATGGTGGCTCGATCGGCTATGGATAGCTGTGCCACACCTGGCCCGAAGAACTCCACAAACTTTCCCACGACGCCGACCTGGCGCAGGTGCTGTGGGTACAGAGGGGGAGAATGGGACACTCAGACAAACAGTGTTTCTATGTGACATACACTGGTGAAATGAAATTGCTGCCACTGTTTATCTACAACTAATCTATTCAATACAACTTTATTTCTCCCCTTATCAAATCAACACAATTCTCCAAACCTATAGCATTGATAGGGCTACTTTGCCAAATCATTTCATACCTTGAGCTACATTGATTAGACAGATTTGTCCAAAAGAGATGTCCATTGATAAAACAGTGGCAGTCGTGGAACCGCGTAACCAGTTACCTTAGTGACGGTGAGGACGATGTCGGTTGAGGTGATGAACTTGTTGGGGGTGCCCTGTAGCCTGTAGCCAATGACTTCGGGGAGCACCATGCTGATTGGCTGGCCCAGCATGACGGCCTCCGCCTCGATCCCGCCCACACCTACAACAAACATGTACGACAGGATTTATTCCAGCTCTGTGCACATTCCAGTAGCATGGCTAGATAGCTCATATTTTCTCAACTACATTTTGGGGTTTGGTTTATTGGTAGCTAAGTACTGCCCACTTGGAACAACAACAAAAAAAAACTCCAGTAATTTGTAAATGCAGTAATTTTGTAATTTGGGTGAACTATCCCTTTTAACACCATTAGTAAAGATTTGAGTCAATCCCATTTATCTTTTTAACAGTGTACATAATACAATCTAGTAATTACCCCAGCCCAGCACGCCCAGGCCGTCAATCATGGTGGTGTGGGAGTCGGTGCCCACCAGACTGTCAGGGTAGTAGTAGCCGTCCTGGTCAAACACCACCCTGGCCAGGTACTCCAGGTTGACCTGGTGCACTATCCCCGAACCGGGGGGAATGATACGCATGTTCTGGAATGCTTTGGAGCCCCACTGTGGAACAGGAGCGGGGATCAAGATCAATAGTTTAGGGAGGCTTGTGGGTTTTATACATGATATTGTTATTGCTATGATTGAAAGAGGGCCATGTGTGTTGTAAATTGTGTGGCCTTTATGAAAGGCTTATGAGTTAAACTACAGGTTTGAATGGTGGACAAAGGGTTTGGATACCTTTAAGAACTCAAATCGCTCTCTGTTTCTGTCAAACTCCAAGTCCTGGTTTTTCTGGAGGCTGTCAGACCTGGAAAAAGAAAAATATCAATTGACTCGATCTGAATTTCTTAAAAACACATAATCAGTAATCAGTTCTCATAAAAGTAAAACATCTAGGAAAGGAGTTGAGGAGTATTTCAGCAATCAAGATATGCAACTTTCAGAATACAGAAATCTGGCCTGCTGGATGAGTTTTGAATCATGATGCAAAATGCATCATTGGGGCCTGATTTCTGTATTTTGAAAGTTACAGTACATATCTTGAAAACTTGATTGCTGACATGCTAAACATTTTGGAACCATATCAACAATTGACTACTGAAACAAATACCAAAATAAAACTCTAGCCAAAAGCTTTCTTTTAAGTTCCAGGTGAAAATTACACAAATGTCATAATGTACATCTCCTAATATGTTTACTTGTAAGTAGAATAAGCACAAAATTACAAATCTGTAAGAAACAGTGTATCAGCGTTGGGAATTGGGAATATTTTGCTTTATAGGTTTACACCTCTCGGGACAAAATAGCAGTTAATATTTGCAACAATGTCAGCTTGGAGACTCACCTACATTGTGACCATGCTGTCATTATTTCAGCGTTATGCAACATTATGATGACTGGTGGTCAACAGAAGTGTCGAAATCTACAGGCTCCACTAAGTCTCTTAAGAGCAAAGTCTAACAAACAAGCTCACCCTACAGAACATTCCACTCTGTGCTTACACATCAGCCTGTGTTTGCTTCATAAATATGTAGTTGGTATAAAGGGTAGTGGGTGTAATAAAATGTATGCCTGACTGTAAGTCAGCGTCAGCTAAATTATATTATGCCTCCAGTTAGCCTGTGTAGCAGTATTTCACTGAAATGACCAGTATTCATAAACTTCTAATTCACAACAATTCCTCCTGAATGGAAATTCACTTAATGTTCAGCCCTACTTTAATTGACCCCCCCTCCCCACACACACACAAATCTGACCCCCCACACTTACTTCCTGTTGAAGTCCACCTGGATGGAATGATCAATGACAAGGTCCGCTGGACATACTGGGTTGATCTTCTCTGGATCTCCACCCAGCTTCTTCACAGCGTCGCGCATCGCAGCAAAGTCCACTACTGCAGGCACTCCACTGCAAGGGGAAAGAGACAGGCCACAAGTTATAATATAAATCCATTCACTATTCAAAACAACCCCTTCAAAAAGGGAAAGAAAAGCCACCTCAATTTGGATACCTGCCCATCAGCTTTTCCCAGTTTACAATACAGATAGTACAATGGCATATTTTACCATTAAAGATTTCTCATGAGCACACCTGCAGAATTGATACACCATGTGGTCTAACTCACGTGAAATCCTGCAGGATGACCCTGGCAGGTCTGAATGGCACCTCTACGCTTTGAGTCTGGGTCTGCTTCCAGTTCAGGATGCTCTCCACGTCTGACCGCTTCACCAGGAACCCATCACAGTTCCTCACAGCCGACTCAAGCAGCACACGGATGGAGAATGGCAGGCGGTCTTGTAGGAGGTGGGAAGCATTTCATATTAACCATCAGGTTTGAAGTTCAAAAATAGTGACAGTGCAATTAACTGGAATGTAATTCATGAATCAGAATAAATCTAGTTTGAGCATTTACTCAAATTAACTAAATGTCAGTACATTTCCAGAATTTAGCCTAGTACACCAACCATGCTCACCACCAATTGCCAAAGGGGTTATGGTACTTTGAGATCCTACCATATCTAGGGTCTCCAAGCTTTGAGAGGTTGTAGAACTTGTGGTCGGGGATGTTTGGGTCCAGAGCCTCAACTATGTGTGCAAAAGGATTACTCATGGCTGTAGACTTTCTCCCTCTCTCACACATACACCTGGGGTTACCTGGAGGAAACAATTCAAGGTTCAGTGTCAAAAACTAAAACAGTGGCAACTTCTTATGGATTGACATTAAGGGTTGCCCTATTGCCCAGGGCAAGTGACCTGAGCAGTCACAAAAGTTGAGCCTGCTCCCGTGGTTGCCCCATTGCTCAGGTACTTTGTAATTAAAAAAAACATTTTCTCTTTAAAAAAACAACAACTTTATAACAACCAAATGCAAAGAATTCCAGTATTCTGGAATTTTCTGGTTCCTCCCCTGTGTGTAGGTGAAAAATCGCTACTTACTGCTTTTTATCTTTTTACAGGAGAACCTGTTAGGTCAAGGAAGTTTCAGCACGGACAGACAGGAAAGTACGATTACAGCTAAATGCTGGGTATAACAGACCTGTGAATTAGCCTAGTACGGTGTTCCAAAACACAATATTTCTGGAATACTCTATCCTCTGCTGCGTATTAAATTAGGCTAATCACTCAACAAGTGGAAAAAACTTGAGCATCGTTCAAACTGTGGTTAGAACTAATTCACTACCAATCCTTATCTAACATCCTTTTTATACTCAGGAAAATGCAACCAAATAGCCTACAAATCATGCTTGATAGGAATAGGCTAGAATTATTAGCATAAGCCTATTGCCTAAAAATGAAGATTCTCTGCCAAGGTTGAACAGACAGTGAAACCCGCAAACAACATCAGCCTCTATGAATGTGTAATCAGAAGTCAAACAGAGTATTTGTGATGTAAGGGGGTACCCAAGGTTAATACGTGTCCCCATATTTATCTGTGTCAAAGGGGATACCTCTGATAAGAAAGTGCATCTTTGTAGCACCCTTGTGACTTTGAGGACAAATGGAATTTAAGGGAAACGTAAAAAAAATAACAGTCAACTCATGATGACCTAAGATTGCCTTGTGCCGCAATGTACTCTCGCAACTTTCCAAGTACTGCCCTGTTACAGTATCCAATAGCAAATAACCAGATTTTGAAATATAACTCTACATTCTCCAGAACTCCCGGGGCATACATTTTCTCAAGTAAGCGTATGTTAAAATGTTCGTGTGAATGTTAAAGTTGTTAACTAAATGGTTAGCCCAAGATATATCCTAGTAGTGTCTGGAGCGGGTCATTTTTATTTTATTAGAATGGGAAATAGAATGAGATTCTATTATGGGTTGGATTTTACAGGGGGGTGTTAGGCCTGTTATTCGTTACACGATATCTATGACAGTCATACTAGCCTGAGAAGTTGATAAAGCTAGCGTTGAGGCAATCAGGAAATAGTATCCGACTAAACTCAACTTCAAGATAGTAGCCAACCCATTGGGACCAAGATTGGGTCCTGAACTGACAGTCTCCCACACCAGACACTGCTAACAACAACAGGCTTTGTGCGGTTCTAGTGTTAAACATGATAATAGAGAGAGCGAGATGAGACATTTAGGGATTTCTAACAGCGGCTAACTAGAACTATACCTACGCCTGGCTAAATTAGTTAGTTACTGTAGCTAGCTAGTTGACTTAGCTAGCTGGCTAGCGTATCTTGCTAGCTTTGAATAGCCATCAACGTCACCGGTTACTAACCAGTTATGCTGAGTCACAGCACTTGCCCTTAATAACATTAAATACAGTAAATTTACTTTGAAAGCATGGTGAAGATTACAAATAATTGCAAAAAAACAGTCACACATACCACTTCTTCTCTTTACAGTTGAAGCGAAGCTAATGTTTATTTTTTATTTTTTTGTTCTGGTCGCTAGCTTGTCGGACGCGATGACGTATATAAGCCTTGAATTGCTAACGCTATGTATTGGCCATTGAGAGGCTTTGAAGGCACGGGTCGGTCATATGACACTCCCTAGTAGGAGCAGTCCGCCATAGGAACTAATGAATGGAATTCTACAGTATTTCAATTAAATGTTTCAAGGACAAAATTACATGTATTTAAGTATTTTTGTTGTTGTTGTAGTGGGGACAGAAACATTAGTACTCTCTAAAAAATACTTTAAGGGAAATTATTTATATATTTGTATTATTTGTATGTTTAGCTTGCATAATATCATTTAAAATTATGCATTAAAGTGTCTGTAATAGAATAAACGTGTCAAAAGCTAATGTAGACATTAATATGTGCATTTCTATATTTTCCTAGATATTTTTTACAACAGTGGGGGAGTTGGCTTCAACACAGCTCCCCCCAACAGTCATCTCGTGTATATATATGAATCATTGGTCCAAAGCTCCAAGACCTAAGTTCACTGATAAGTCCTAGCAGTGAGGGAGTGAGTGACTGACATTTTTTCTTCTTCTTCTGAATGGTTAATAATATGGTTGATAACATCTTCTTCAAATAATGTTGATAGGCAGGTGTTTTTTCTGACCGATCACTGCTTAGAATCCAATACATGTGAATGTGTCAACAAGCCTGAACCCTACTGATTCTTCATTAATGTGTGTAAAAAAAAGAAGCTGTCTTGCTCCCCTCCTCTCTACCTACATTTCCCTCACAGTCCCGTCAGTTTCCCTTGAGTGCTGTTAGTTTGGCTGTTTATGCTACCTTAGTTATCCACCACCCATCATAGCCCTGCCATTCCCAACCAATCAGAGCACATGGAAAGGCGCATCTGGACACTGCACCCACCCACTCAGGTCAGTGTTATCGTTGTCCGAAGAAAGAAGACACACCTTTCTGAGGACTATTTGTATTGTGGACAGTAACAAGAATACCTGAAAGTGGTGGGTGCATCTAATCCATTTGGAGTAACACAAGTCCTCTTCCACCAAGGTTCACTCCCAGTCAAGATTCATGTTATATGACGAAAAGTGTGTGTGTGTGTTGATGAAGAGGAAAAGGAAATAAATCCCTAAAAAGAGAAGCATCGGCATTGTTCTGACTGGACATCCTGTGAAGGGTCAGAACCCAAATCACAGTAAGCATAATTGTATTAGTGGGTGAGGGCATTCACAGCCAACCACTCAGACGGGTGAGGGCACACCAGCCAACCATTTTTATAATGTGCATTAAAAGATTATAGGTCACCTTTATATCTTGATAGCTATTGTCTGACAGAATTTGTTACCTACACAATACACAATAGATTGTATCATATCACATGGTAGGTCTAACAACCATTTAAAAACACAACAGAACAGTGCTGTGTATCACTTCATCTTGAATGACACAAGATAAAGATTTAAACTAACTTTTTCAAATAGATAGTTGGACACTGTATGAGGAAACAATCCACTTCTCAACCATGCTTGTCATGTTAATTCCATGTTGTCACTCTCACTCTCTGAGTTAGGACTTTTCAATGGTAATTTTGAAAGATCAGTCAGTACACTGGTAATTTGATATATCATAGGCCTAAATAAGCTATTTTCTTGCCAAAGGGACATATGTAACAGACAAGTAATGACAAAATGACGTTTGAGTGTGACATGGAATGATTTACTTTTGCAAAACATCTTCATTCACCATTTAAATGGAATATCTTCCCTTCATTTCTTTCATGATAATGGAAATTCCCCATGTCCATAGAAAATCATAACAAAAAGTATCCCATTTTCATTTGAACAAATAACATGCTGACAATATATTTACAACTGGTGCTAGCTTGCTTGAACTAATCATCTAGCGCGAGAATGAATGATTTGCTCATCTTGATACGTCTTCAGATCAGTTATATAGGTAGCAGTATTAAGGAGGGTTCAACGATGGAGCTCCTTCCTCCTTTTGCTGCCTTCCCTGGTCCTCTGCATCCTATAGGTCTTCTTAGCCTGCGCTCTCTCTTTCCCCAGAACCTCAGTGTCATCCAGGATTGTCAGGCTTGGGATCTGACTGATCACATACTGCCTGTGTGGGAAGACAAATATGGTATATAGGCTAATATTTGACAGCACTGAAAATTATTTGACAGTGTGTCACGCTGTACATTAGCTTACGACTGATTCAGGTTCTTTGGGGCCTCCCGAGTGGCGCAGCGGTCTAAGGCACTGCATCTCAGTACTAGAGGCGTCACTACAGACCCTGGTTTGATCCCGGGCGGTATCGCAACCGGCCGTGATCGGGCTCTGCACAATTGGCCCAGTGTTTTCTGGGTTAGGGAGGGTTTGGCTGGGGTAGGCCGTCATTCTAAATAAGAATTTGTTCTTAACTTACTTGCCTAGTTAAATAAAGGTAAAAAAATGTTTAAATGAAGCTGTCATGGATCGGGGACAAAATATATCACAGCCAGATGTCTATCATACAACATCTGATTCCTTCAGGCACCGACTCTGTAACTTATTTAGAGTTATAGAATCATATCCTGCTCCTATTACCGTGTCACAATACATCATTGTCATCTCATTTGTTTTTAAATACACAGGTGCAGCTTTAGTGTATCAGCTGTGTTCACTCAAGCTCACCTGTAGTCTATGTACTGGGGCAGACTCCCTCCATTGAAGTAGCTGGGTGCTGCCTCGTTGTTCATCATGCTGAGGATCCTAAATGAAGTAGAAATATCCAGAGATCAGACAACGACACTTAAAATGGTCTTTGTGGTATGGTGTCATGTTTTTTGTACATTGTATTACCATACCATTACCATGCTCCACAATGTTGCACCATACAGAAACAAAATGACACCCAAGCAAAAACACACACACACACACACACACACACACACACACACACACACACACACACGCACACACGCACACACACACACTGCCCTCAGTAAAAGCCATTCTTACTTGATGTTGGGAAACTTGCGGCGGATCTCCTCCACGAAGATGGGCAGATTGCTGATCTTGTTCTTGTTGATCCACACGGTGGTGACGCTTGGCATGTAGGGGAACTTGACGTGGGACGAATAGATGTTGCAGTCCAGGATCAGAGTGCTGAGCTGCTCCAGTTCACCCAGGAGAGCTGGGCTCCGTTGGCAGCGGAGTGAAGGAGAGATTGCTTGTGTGAATGTGCAGCGTGTACATATCATGTCAGGATTGGGTTCAATTCCATTTAATTCCAGTCAATTCAGAAAATTAAACAAATTAAAATTCTCCTTATTGAAAAGCATTTGACGAGAACTGGAATTGGAATTTCAGTATACTTCCTAAATTGACTGGAATTTACATGGAACTGACCCCAACCCTGTTGCATGTCTCGTATTTCTTTGTGTCAGAGAGAGATGTGTTTGTGTTGCTTGTATGTATGTCTTCAACAGTGTGGTTTTGCATCTCTGGTGAGTGTATGTACATAACTACAAAAGTGTGTGTGTGTGTCGACTGCGTGTAATATGTGTGTATGTGTGCATATACTGTCTGCGTACAGGGCCCATAACAGAAGGATACTCCTCCAGCAGGTTGTAGCTGAGGTCCAACACTTCCAGGGTGTGTTTCTGGGCTAGTATGACTTCGTAGGGGATCTCTAGCAAGCCCTGGTAGGCAAAGGAGAGACTCCGAAGCCCCAGCACTGGGCCTGGCTGACCGGGCTGGCTATACTGGCCTGGTGCAGCAGGCAGCCCCTCTGTCTCCATGGCTAAGAAGCCGAGCTACAGCCTCCGAACACCTCACTCCTCGGTGCCAACTAGCCAGATTACCAGGGTATTCAGATACATGACGCCGTAATCCCTCAAATCCACCCTCAAATCAAAACAAGGGTATAATGGTTTAGTTATTGAGAGTACTTACTACCAAAAACATTTTTCTAGGAGTTAAACATAAGCAAGAAGCCAAAATGCTCATTCCGGACCCAAATGTTTTCTGAATAGTACAGGTCATATAACTGACTGACAAAAGAGTTATTACTCAGGCAAACCGGGGTTAATATATTATTTGAAATCTTTCAAATACTTTTAGCTTTGCTTCAGCCTGCCAGGAGTGCCATCTGGTTGGGGTTTGCACTTTTGGGAGATTTCTATTGGTTCCATTGCAACAGGCAAGCTCAATCAAGTACAGCTAAAGTATTTGAAATGATTTAAATTAGTATTTAGTCCCTGATCAGCAGGATTGAATGTAAAGCAGCAGCTGCAGTAGTCCTTCAGGACCATCATTGAATACCTCAACAACTTCCCCTAATTTGTCACCTTTGAGACGTGTTGGTACATCTTGAACTTTGGAATGTTGACATGAGTGAAGAACACCATCGGTCAAAAAAACTACACTAACAGAATCCAAACATGTTCTGGCTAGAGGAATAAAATACAGTACTTCACCATCACCGAGGTGATTCAGTTTTCATTCAGTTCACCTAATGACCTTTATTTGTAGCATGCAGTAGGTCAACAGCAGTGCCTGTTCTCATGTGTTATTATAGTCATTTCATCCTTAGATCCAGGCTGGACACTATGAATGATCCACTGTGTTAGTTAGAAAACCAGACCAAATGCCTGTGCATGTAATTTACTCAGTGGCAGGTAGCCTAGTGATTAAGAGCCTTGTGCCAGTAACCAACAAGTTGCTGGTTTGAATACACAAGCCAACTAGGTGAAAAAAAAAATCTGTCAATGTGCCCTTGAGCAAGGCACTTAACCCTAATTTCTCCTGTAAATCGCTCTGGATAAGAGTGTCTGGTAATTTTTTGTGCATTTAATGTCAACTGAAGGTAATCAAGGCAGATCCGCCTGGTTCTACAAACATCTATAAATCTTGCCATCGAAAACATCATATAAAAAAACTATGCTTGTATGTCAGCAACTCTTAAAAAAAACTATCTACATTGCTCAAGGATAATACGAAGACAGCAGAGCAGTCTCTTAAACTTGTCAGATACCTAGGACCATTAATATTAAACAGATCAACTTAAACAGACAAACAACTTAAACAGCATTTAAAAACAAAACATACAGCACATTATAAACATATCTATATACAAATAATCATGAATTTGACCCAACTCACCAATATGTGTAGTGAGGTGGTTCAGGCAGGTCTACCAGCTCAGATGCAGTCTGCTCACTGCACATAAAAGGCACTCATTCATGGGACAGCTCTGGATCACAAGATCGAGATAATCACATTGGCCATTAACCCCCTCCTCTCCACAGGTTCTCCCAAAGGCTAAGACCCAGGCCACGTTACTGATAGAAATAGTAATGAATAGAGCTGACATGATTCCTTGTTCCACCTGTCAGAGGCATTTTCATTCTACATAATTTATTTCTATCTGATATTTCCACAATGTACAGTTATTCACAAACAAAGTAAAAATCCTTCATATAGCTATTCCTCAAGGGACAAAGCACTCCATTGACAAAGGGTTTAGTAAATGTTGAACAGTTTTATTACACAAAATAAAATGTAAAAAGTCATGAGAAATTCTTCCATCTTTGTTTCCAAACACACATTATATTAACCTATTAACCTATCTGTTATAATAGGAAAATAAAAGGCACTTTCTGAAAAGTAACATATTTTCACCACCTTGGCACTGGCATGTGTTTGGCCACTGCCATAACACCTATGATGGCTGTTGTCAGGGAGAGTACTTCATATCCCATACTAAACATGATAATACTGCTTTTAGTCTCTTTTCTGAATGGCCTACCTTGCAAAATACTTTTGCAGCACAAATTCTTGCATATGCTCTTCTGCAATTTATCACAATAACCAGACAACACTGAGATTAAATACTTTAGAACACTATAGATACTGCACACTTCCCTTGAAATAAGAAATGTAACATTTAACAGTAATAATTATGGCTAAAATAACACTGAAAATGTAATGATTATGTTACCTATATATGCACGCGCACACACACACGTTAATAAGATAGGCCAGAGTCTCCCAAACTTGATGCTGGGGCCCACACTGGGTGCAAGTTTTGGTTTTTGCTTTAGTTCTACACAGCTGATTCAAATACTCAGAGCTTGATGATGAGTTGGTTTATTTGAATCAGAGGGCAAAAAAACTAAACATGCAACAAGGGTGGGGGTGGGGGCAGGACCGAGTTTGGGAAACCCTGATATTGGCTATACGTTTACTATACACTGACTATACAAACATTAGGAACACCTTTCTAATATTGAGTTGCACCCTCCCTTTCGTCCTGAGAACAGCCTCAATTCGCCGGGACATGGACTCTACATGGTGTTGAAAGCGTTCCACAGGGATGCTGGTCCATGTTGACTCCAATGATTCCCACAGTTGTGTCAAGTTGACTGGATGTCCTTTGGGCGGTGGACCATTGTTGATACACATGGAAAACTGTTGAGGGTGAAAAACACAGCATCGTTGCAGTTCTTGAAACAAACAAGTGCACCTGGCACCTACTACCATACCCAGTTCAAAGGCACTTAAATCTTTTGACTTGCCAATCCACCCTCTGAATTGCACACATATACAATCCATGCCTCAATTGTCTCAAGGCTTAAAAATCCTTCTTTAACCTCTCTCCACCCCTTCATCTACACTGATTGAAGTAGATTTAAGAAGTGACATAATGGATCAATAAGGGATCATAGCTTTCATCTGGTCAGTCTGTCATGGAAAGAGCAGGTGTTCTTAATGTTCTGTACACTCAGCGTATAAGTCAAATGAGTAAGTATAACAATGCCATGGATACAACTATAAAATCACTGACTCCAGAGACATTGAACAATTCAGTCAATAGGGATCAATTCAATCCTGTCTTCATTTTTTGACAAACTGTGGTATGCATGAAAATGGATTATCTGGAGCTAGAGCACTGATACTAATGGTAGCTGACTTATGTGACAAAACTGGATACGGAGGGAGAGAGAGACTGCAACTATTAGGGTAAGGTTACCATTATCTATGGAGTTCTTCCCTCTAGATTATCATTGAGTTTTATATAGCTAGGAAATTATCAGGACACTTGATCCCAATATATTCCTATCATTGAACACTTAAAAAATAAAAAAATAGCGAGAATCTCTAAAGATCCATTATCAGAATTATTAGAAAGCTTATTTTAAAGAAATGTGGCAGTGAAAGCTTTCCACAACACGGAGTTTTGCAGATCTTGTTTAAAAAATGAATTATTCTAAGTATGCTAGTTCATTGGTAAGACTTACAGTACACTGGTTATGTCACTTTGACAGAGTGCTTCTTCTGGACACACAGAAGAGTGACGTAGGGCACCCCAATGAAGGCCCACTTTTCACTGGGCCAGAACTTGACCACGGGGCCCTGCTCTGGGGCCTCAGAGGCTGCGTCGAAGTAGGCAAAGCACACGCACCCAAGGTAGGAAGCCAGGCAGATGAGTATGTGCCTACAGAAACAGAGAGGGGTTCATCAGGGGTCAATCACACAAGTGGGGGCAGATTAAATCAAGTGGCAGGCAGAAAATGTTTAAGACCCCTGGCATGACACTTTCCATGTCATAGTACTAAAATTGGACATACCATGCACAGTGCAAATAGGGGAAGTTGACAGAGGACCACATATCACAGAAGATCCTGTCACTGATCCAGCAGAGCAATGCCAGTGTCCACCACATCCCAGTGAGCAGACCCAGCTTAAACACACGCAGGTTCTCACACCTACAGACAACAGACACACATTTACAGAGCGTTTCAGAATTGAAATGTTGATTGCAGGCTTGTCCAAACTATGGCCAGATATTTGTTTTTTTAACTGACCCACTGCACAATTTATGACATAAAATTGAATGAAGTGACAATGCTGAATTTGCCCTGACCTCTTGATCTCGGTTATGAGCAAGGCGGTGCAGGGGATGCCCAGGCTCATTAGAGAGATGGCGTTGATGGCAGGTTTGACGAACGCCAGTCCTGTGGTTATTCCTGAGAGGATCCCAATGACCACTTTGAACCTTATCCTGGGGGAGAGAAGAAGTTGAGCTGTCACTCAATATACATAAATAGATCAGAATGGGAATAATCAAACACCCTTTATTTGTTAACGCACTTCACTTGAATGTATGCCGTTTTTCAAGCATAACTGTGTGTATCGGTGGCGGTCTGTACCGTTTAAAGATTACCTTAACTGAAGTTAAGGTGATTTTGATAACCAAATGTGATAAAGAAGCATGTTCCTACCGTTAAAACTGCTGAAAAGTCATTTATGTAAAAAAATACAAATTGCCTCATCTGACTACTGTGTGCCGCCATCTTGATAACGTGTCATCAATGACATCACTTGAATGGTTCGTCTGACAGGCAGCCCAGATTACAATGCATGTTAGTAGCCTCATTGAGATTGTTTTCATTTTAACAATTATAAAAAAATATATGAAAAGATGTGCCTTTTTAGAAGGCTATCCTGTTCGAGACTAGCCAGGTAACTGACGGACGGACACACACACACACACAACTATCCCAGCTCTGCAGATTTTGCTGCAAAGAGACTGAATCATTAGATCACTTGTTTTTGTACGGCCCATTTTGGTCACAGGTTCAGGAATAGCTGACAAAAATTCAACATTTACTTGGAGATAACTCTGCAAATAGTTATAGTCTATAGATCAATAATATAATAATACTCTCAGCAACGGTGTTTATCTTTCATTTACAATCTGTAGAAACTATGAGAATAGGTTGAGAACTTTTCTCAAACATTCCAATAGAAAACTATATGGCAGCTAGAAATCAAAACTGGATTGTCTTCAGAGATCAATGAGAGGGGTTGAGGGTAGCTGAAGGCTGGGCCTAAAAAAAAAAAAAAGATAACTAATGTAAAATCTACTGTCCGTAAAATATATGCAGTAGGTATAAACTGGAAGGAGAAGCCTAAGTATTGTTGTCCATTAGTTTACTCCAATTAGGTGAGGGGTGGTAGGGTTGGGGGGAAATTATAAAGAAGGAAAATACAGTGCATTTGGAAAGTATTCAGACCCCTTGACTTTTTCAACATTTTGTTTTGTTAAGCCTTATTCTAAATTGGATTAAATTGTTTTTCTCCATCATAAATCTACAAACAATACCCCATAATGACCAAGCAAAAACTGTTTTCTATACATTTTGGAAAATGTATGAACATTTAAACTGGAAATATCTCATTTACATAAGTATTCAGACACTTTACTCAGTACTTTGTTGAAGCACCTTTGGCAGCGATTACAGCTTTGAGTCTTCTTGGGTATGACTCTACAAGCTTGGCATTATTTGGAGAGTTTCTCCCATTCTTCTCTACAGATCCTCTCAAGCTCTGTCAGGTTGGATGGGGAGCGTCGCTGTACAGCTACAGTGCCTTGCGAAAGTATTCGGCCCCCTTGAACTTTGCGACCTTTTGCCACATTTTAGGCTTCAAACAAAGATATAAAACTATTTTTTTTGTGAAGAATCAACAACAAGTGGGACACAATCATGAAGTGGAACGACATTTATTGGATATTTCAAACTTTTTTAACAAATCAAAAAATGAAAAATTGGGCGTGCAAAATTATTCAGCCCCCTTAAGTTAATACTTTGTAGCGCCACCTTTTGCTGCGATTACAGCTGTAAGTTGCTTGGGGTATGTCTATCAGTTTTGCACATCGAGAGACTGAAATTTTTTCCCATTCCTCCTTGCAAAACAGCTCGAGCTCAGTGAGGTTGGATGGAGAGCATTTGTGAACAGCAGTTTTCAGTTCTTTCCACAGATTCTCGATTGGATTCAGGTCTGGACTTTGACTTGGCCATTCTAACACCTGGATATGTTTATTTTTGAAGATTTTGCTTTATGTTTTGGATCATTGTCTTGTTGGAAGACAAATCTCCGTCCCAGTCTCAGGTCTTTTGCAGACTCCATCAGGTTCTTCCAGAATGGTCCTGTATTTGGCTCCATCCATCTTCCCATCAATTTTAACCATCTTCCCTGTCCCTGCTGAAGAAAAGCAGGCCCAAACCATGATGCTGCCACCACCATGTTTGACAGTGGGGATAGTGTGCTCAGGGTGATGAGCTGTGTTGCTTTTACGCCAAACATAACATTTTCCATTGTTGCCAAAAATTTCAATTTTGGTTTCATCTGACCAGAGCACCTTCTTCCACATGTTTGGTGTGTCTCCCAGGTGGCTTGTGGCAAACTTTAAACGACACTTTTTATGGATATCTTTAAGAAATGGCTTTCTTGCCACTCTTCCATAAAGGCCAGATTTGTGCAATATACGACTGATTGTTGTCCTATGGACAGAGTCTCCCAACTCAGCTGTAGATCTCTGCAGATCATCCAGAGTGATCATGGGCCTCTTGGCTGCATCTCTGATCAGTCTTCTCCTTGTATGAGCTGAAAGTTTAGAGAGACGGCCAGGTCTTGGTAGATTTGCAGTGGACTGATACTCCTTCCATTTCAATATTAACGCTTGCACAGTGCTCCTTGGGATGTTTAAAGCTTGGGAAATCTTTTTGTACCCAAATCCGGCTTTAAACTTCTTCACAACAGTATCTCGGACCTGCCTGGTGTGTTCCTTGTTCTTCATGATGCTCTCTGCGCTTTTAACGGACCTCTGAGACTATCACAGTGCAGGTGCATTTATACGGAGACTTGATTACACACAGGTGGATTGTATTTATCATCATTAGTCATTTAGGTCAACATTGGATCATTCAGAGATCCTCACTGAACTTCTGGAGAGAGTTTGCTGCACTGAAAGTAACATTTTTCAGTTTTTTATTTGTTAAAAAAGTTTGAAATATCCAATAAATGTCGTTCCACTTCATGATTGTGTCCCACTTGTTGTTGATTCTTCACAAAAAATACAGTTTTATATCTTTATGTTTGAAGCCTGAAATGTGGCAAAAGGTCGCAAAGTTCAAGGGGGCCGAATACCTTCGCAAGGCACTGTATGTTCATTTCTCCAGAGATGTTCGATCAGGTTTGCACAGCTATTTTTATGCTTCTCCAGAGATGTTCGATCGGGTTCAAGCCCGGGTCACTCAATGACATTCAGAGACTTGTCCCGAAGTCACTCCTGAGTTGTCTTGGCTGTGTGCTTAAGGTAGTTGTCCAGTTGGAAGGTGAACCTTTGCCCCAGGCTGAGATCCTGAGCGCTCTCAATCAGGTTTTCTTCAAGGATCTCGCTGTACTTTGCTCCGTTCATCTTTCCCCCGATCCGGACTAGTCTCCCAGTCCCTGCCACTAAAAACCATGCTTCACATTAGGGATGGTGCCAGGTTTCCTCCAGATGTGATGCTTGGCATTCAGGCCAAAGAGTTCAATCTTAGTTTCAGCAGACCAGAGAATCTTGTTTTTCATGGTCTGAGAGTCCTTTAGGTGCATTTTGGCAAAATCCAAGCAGGCTGTCATGTGCCTTTTACTGAAGTGAGCCTGATTGGTGGAGTGCTACAGAGATGGGCTCCCGAGTGGCGCAGCAGTCTAAGGCACTGCATCTCAGTGCAAGAGGTGTCACTCCAGACACCCTGGTTCGTATCCAGGTTGTATCACAACCGGCCGTGATTCGGAGTCCCATAGGGCAGTGCACAATTGGCCCAGCGTCGTCCGGGTTTGGCCAGTGTAGGCCGTCATAAGTTAAATAAAGATTAAATAAACTAAAAACAAAGATGCTTGTCCTTCTGGATCAATCCTACACAATCCTGTCTCGGAGCTCTACAGACAATTCCTTCGAACCACATGGCTTGGTTTTTGCTCTGACATGCACTGTTAACTGTGGGACCTTATATAGACAGGAGTGTGCCTTTCCAAATCATGTCCAGCGTATGTCTGACTACGTACATCTCCGACTTAGACACACATGATTGTTGTGTCGTCATTTCCGGTCACAACTTGTAGACTTGTTTACATGCTGCTGTGCAGTTTGTTGCTAACGTTTCTTTGCTACCTGCCAACTTTACGTTTTTTCCATTTTAATTACTGTTTTATATTTTCTATTTTTTCCATTGCTCTACTTTTTTCATTCAACTTTTTCACCCTGGACGCTTTATCTGGACATGGTTCTACACGACCTCCACGAGCCAAAGCTAAGTAGTAACATTAACATTATGCCTTCTAATTGCAGTCGCTGTACTCATAATATACAGGAGAACGATCGCCTTATGGCAAGGATAGCCGTGCTGGAAGCCCAGCTTCAGACGCAATCGTTAGGCAAGGGTCATTTAAGTGTAGGAAAGGATGAAACAGCGTCTGTGCCACTGTCATGACGTTGGCCGTTGGTGAGGTTTATGACCCCCATAAATACCTTTCCCCCTTTTCTCTCTCTCTACTCTACAGAGTGGCTCTTGGAAAGCCCTTTGTTAACATACAGAGAGTCTGGTGACATCAAAAGGTGGGGAACGGAATCATATTTCGGTAATTCAACCACTTGAAAATATGCGTTGGTACTTAATGAATATGATGTTAGATCAGTTGGCGTCTGAGACATTATTACTGATGATAGGATGACAAACTGTATCTTGGAAAGTCTACACATTCTAGTTATCAGATGCACATGGAATTGTTGTGCAATTTAAATGTTTAAATATGAAACTATTTGTGAAAAGATTACATTTAATTTTAGCTTCTAATTGAGAGAATTGGTTTTCATAAGTGAACTAGGCTCAACTCAGTGGCCCGCCCATGTGATCAGACATTGGTTGTAAACTATGAAACATGCCCCTCTCTCCTACCACTATATAAGCCCCTGTACAAAAATGTAACTGTGTTCCGAGGACAGGAGGACGACGGTCCTTACGTTGAATGGGCTAAGACAATAATGAAATTAGCATCGTGTTCAACATGAAGGTGACGATCGACATGCCAAAAAGATGAATTTCGACTATACCAGCCAGAATATAGCATGAGCTTAAGTATGGCAACTTGGTATGAACTTTGAACTCTTATTCACTCCAGAAGTGATACCTCCTCGCCGTTGAGTTAGCAGCAGCCGCTGTAAACGTGGACTAGGAAAGGACGGACGACATATCCAGTCTAACACACAACGACAATACTACAATGTTTCCAGTTTACCACCAGAGACATTCTTCAGAGGACAAGAGATCCCTGCTGGGCAACCCGGTCTTCCATCTACAACCAAACAATTAAAGCGCAGCTCAGAGTAAATATTCCTTGCATTTTCCTTTTCCAAATGGGCGGTTATTTAGAATGCATAAGATTCTGTATTTACGATAGCATAGCTTCTCCCTTTGTTACTCAGTCTTCCCGCGCTTTCATTCAAGCGCAACCCTCTCTCTTTGTGTAACCAGCCACCATAACAGTTCTGTCCAGCAGGGACGTTTTCTTGTGTGACAATTAGTATTCAATGTATGATACATTCTGTATGATTATTTAGGTATTTAGTAAATAAATAATGAAACCAAATTTTATATTGCTGATTCAACTTCTTAGCCAGGGTTCGTGAAGATAACCAAGAATTGACAACTTTCAGATGAGACTGAATAAGGTGAGGATTAAATATTGACTGCTATTGATATAAAAGATTACCGGGTCTTTAAGAGTTTATTCGGAACAGCTCTATAAACATTCTTTCGTGGTGCCCCGACTTTCTAGTTAATTACATTTACATGATTAGTTTAATCAGGTAATATTAATTACAGTAGAAATTATTTTATAGAATAGCATATTACTTCATCTGGCATAGCAAAGACACGACACCACCAATAAGTACAGATAGTAGTAAAAATCCCCTCGGAACATAGCTTCAGCGTGTAAATCAGCTAGAAAGATGTGTCTCATCGAGTAATTGTCTCTGGCCCCCTCCCAGTTAGGGGGAGTGATGAGCTCTACGGCAGAGTCTCACAACTCAATCGCTGGTTGAAAACTGTTTCCGGGCCCCTCCCAAAAGATAGAATATGTAGATAATTGGCCCTCTTTCTGGGAATCACCCACAAACAGGACCAAGCCTGGCCTGCTGAGGAGTGACGGACTCCATCCTAGCTGGAGGGGTGCTCTCATCTTATCTATGAACATAGACGACTCTAACTTCTCTATCTCCAAAATGAGAAGGGTGCAGGCCAGGCAGCAGGCTGTTAGCCAGCCTGCCAGCTTAGTGGAGTCTGCCACTAGCATAGTCAGTGTAGTCAGCTCAGCTATCCCCATTGAGACCGTGTCTGTGCTTCAATCTAGGTTGGGCAAAACTAAACATGGCGGTGTTCGCCTTAGCAATCTCAGTGGAATAAAGACCTCCACCATTCCTGTCATTATTGAAAGAGATTGTGATCTCTCACATCTCAAAATAGGGCTACTTAATGTTAGATCCCTCACTTCCAAGGCAGTTATAGTCAATGAACTAATCACTGATCATAATCTTGATGTGATTGGCCTGACTGAAACATGGTTTAAGCCTGATGAGTTTACTGTGTTAAATGAGGCCTCTCCTCCTGGTTACACTAGTGACCATGGCCCAGATTCACAAAACCTTCAAAATAAATTTCTTCACTGCAATTTTTTCCTTAACTATAGATTTATGAAGAAAGTTAATCTTGGAAATGTTGTTAAGCTATTTAGTTTGTTTCTCCTTTAGCAAAAGTTAAGAAATTAGATTCTTGTAATTGTTTTTTTAGATTTGTTCTTAATTCCAATGCAATTGAACATGTTTAATTCACTCACAAAGTTCATCTGAAAGTTTCAGTATTGATTATTTTAAGCCTAAGAACATGTTTTAGAATCGTAATCTCAGTAGGAAATAGCCAACATGATTGTCGGTTGCCTAGCAACAAACATTTTAAGAAGATTCTGACTAGATATTTGACAAGTTTGTAGGACAATCATGAAATATTGAGATACTGTGGAGGAATTGCACTTACAAACCATCTTATCAACTTCTTTTCTTTGTTCTTAAGACTCTTAAGTTTTTGGGTAAGAAGTGTTTTGTGAATCTGGGTCCATAACCCCCACGCATCCCGCAGAGGCGGAAGTATTGCTAACATTTACGATAACAAATTTCGATTTACACTTTTTTTTAAAAACTGTGTCTTCGTCTTTTGAGCTTCTAGTCATGAAATCTATGCAGCCTACTCACTTTTTATAGCTACTGTTTATAGGTCTCCTGGGCTGTATACAACGTTCCTCACGGAGTTCCCTGAATTCCTATCTGACCTTGTAGTCATGGCAGATAATATTCACATTTTCAGTGATTTTAATATTCACATGGAAAAGTCCACAGACCCACTCCAAAAGGCTTTTAGAGCCATCATCGACTTTTGTCCAACATGTCTCCGGACCTACTCACTGCCACAGTCCCATGGAATAAATATTGTGGATCTTAATGTTTTTCCTCATAATCCTGAACTATCGGACCACCATTTTATTACGTTTGCAATCGCAACAAATAATCTGCTCAGACCCCAACCTAGGATCATCAAAAACCGTGCTATAAATTCTCGAACAACCCAAAGATTCCGAGATACCCTTCCAGACTCCCTCCATCCACCCAAGGACGTCGGAGTACAAAAATCGGTTAACCACCTAACTGAGGAACTAAATTTAACCTTGCGTAATACCCGAGATGCAGTCGCAACCCTAAAAACAAAAATAATGTCATAAGAAACTAGCTCCCTGGTATACAGAAAATACCCGAGCCCTGAAGCAAGCTTCCAGAAAATTGGAACGGAAATGGCGCTCCACCAAACTGGAAGTCATCCAACTAGCTTGGAAAGACAGTACCGTGCAGTATTGAAGAGCCCTCACTGCTGCTCGATCATCCTGTTTTTCCAACTTAATTGAGGAGAATAAGAACAATCCCAAATGTATTTTTGATACTGTCGCAAAGCTAACTCAAAAGCAGCACTCCCAAGAGAGGATGGCTTTCACTTCAGCAGTGATCAATTCATGAACTTTTCACGAAAAGATCATGATCATTAGAAAGCAAATTACGGACTCCTCTTTAAATCTGTGTATTTCTCCAAAGCTCAGTTGTCCTGAGTCTGCACAACACAGGGCCTATTATCAAGGGAAACACTCAAGTTGCTTAATCCTATATCTCTTGACACATTGATGAAAATACTCTTAGCCTCTAAACCTTCAAGCTGCATACTGGACCCTATTCCAACTAAAGAGCTGCTTCTTGTGCTTGGCCTTCCTATGTTGAATATAATAAACGGCTCCCTATCCACCGGATGTGTACCAAACTCACTGAAAGTGGCAGTAATAAAGCCAAACCTTGACCCAGAAAATATAAAAAACTATCGGCCTATATCGAATCTCCCATTCCTCTCAAAAAAAATGTAAAAGCTGTTGCGCAGTAACTCACTGCCTTACTGAAGACAAACAATGTATACGAAATGCTTCAGTCTGGTTTTAGACTCCACTGAGACTGCACTCGTGAAGGTGGTAAATGGTGTCAGACCAAGGCTCTGCATCTGTCCTTGTGCTCCTAGACCGTAAGTGCATCATCGATTACCACATTCTTTTGGAGATTGGAAAACCAAATTGGTCTATATGGACAAGTTATGGCGTTTTAGATCTTATCTGTCAGAAAGATATCAGTTTGTCTCTGTGGATGGTTTGTCTTCTGACAAATCAACTGTAAATGTCGGTGTTCCTCAAGGTTCCATTTTAGTTCCTCTACGGTTTTCACTATATATTTTACCTACTGGTGATGTCACTCGGAAACATAATGTTAACTTTCACTGCTATGTGGACGATACACAGCTGTACATTTAGATGAAAATGGTGAAGCCGCAAAATTGCCCTCCCTGGAAGCCTGTGTTTCAGACATAAGGCAGTGGATGGCGGCAAATGTCTTACTTTTAACCTCAGACAAAGGACAGCTTTTTTCCATCTTTGTAACATTGCAAAAATCAGAAACTTTCTGTCCAAAAATTATGCAGAAAAATTCATCCATGCTTTTGTCACTTCTAGATAAGACTACTGTAATACTCTAGTTTCCGGCTACCCGGAAAAAAGCACTAAATAAACTTCAGTTTATTTACGGCTGCTAGAATCTTGACTAGAACCAAAAGATTTGATCATATTACTCCAGTGCTAGCCTCTTTACACTGGCTTCCTGTTAAGGCTAGGGCTGATTTCAAGGTTTTACTGCTAACCTACAAAGCATTAAAAGGGGCTTGTTCATACCCATCATTCCGATTTGGTCCTGCCGTACATACCTAAACATACGCTACGGTCACAAGACGCAGGCCTCCTTACTGTCACTAGAATTTCTAAGCAAACAGATGGAGGCAGGGCTTTCTCCTATAGAGCTCAATTTTTATGGAATGGTCTGCCTATCCATGTGAGAGACGCAGACTCAGTCTCGACCTTTAAGTCTTTACTTAAGGCTCATCTCTTCAGTAGTTGGGATTGGCGCCCCCCCTCGGGTTTGTGCCGTGGGGGAGATCTTCACGGGCTATACTCGGCCTTGTCTCAGGGTAGTAGGTTGGTGGTTGAAGATATCCCTCTAGTGGTGTGGGGGCTGTGCTTTGGCAAAGTGGGTGGGGTTATATCCTGCCTGTTTGGCCCTGTCTAGGGGTATCATCGAACAGGGCCACAGTGTCTCCCGACCGCTCGTCTCAGCCACCAGTATTTATGCTGCAATAGTTTGTCGGGGGGCTATATCTGTTATATCTGGAGTATTTCTCCTGTCTAATCTGGTATCCTGTGTGAATTTAAGTATGCTCCCTCTAATTCGCTCTCTCTCTTCCTCGCTCTCTCTCTTCCTCTCGGAGGACCTGAGCCCTACGACCATGCCTCAGGACTACCTGGCCTGATGACTCCTTGCTGTCCCCAGTCCATCTGGTCATGCTGCTGCTCCAGTTTCAACCGTTCTGCCTGTGGCTATGGAACCCTGACTGGTTCACTGGACGTGCTGTCCTGTTGCACCCTCTACAATCACTGTGATTATTATTATCTGAACCTGCTGGTCATCTATGAACGTTTGAACATCTTGGCCATGTTCTGTTATAATCTCCACCCGACACAGCCAGAAGAGGACTGGCCACCCCTCAGAGCCTGGGTCCTCTCTAGGTTTCTTCCTAGCTTCTGCCCTTTCTAGAGAGTTTTTCCTAGCCCCCGTGCTTCTACATCTGCATTGCTTGCTGTTTGAGGCTGGGTTTCTGTACAGCACTTTGTTACATTGGCTGATGCAAAACGGGCTTTATAAATACATTTTATTGATTGATCAATTGAATTTACCAGAGGTGGACTCAAAACAATTTGTAGAAATATCTCAAGGATGATCAATGGAAACAGGATGCACCTGAGCTCAATTTCGAGTCTCATAGCGAAGGGTCTGAATACTTATGTAAATAAGGTACTTCCTCCTCTTTTTTCTTCGTTTGTGAACTTTAGTGCACAACACAACAGCTGTCTGTTGTGAAGAAAAAAACAACAACTCTCCAAGCCAAACCTTCCTACCATGACCGCTAACCGCTACACGTCATAGTCAACATAGCTACTAGAACTAACACGTTTGTAAACCCACAATCCAATGTGTAAAAACACACAGTACAGTGTACAGCAAGCATTTTAGAAGTTACACTTGCGGGCCCCATTGGCAATAAATGAATAAAACCGAAAGCTTACCTTTTTTTTGCAATGTTACAAAGACTTGGAAGAGTTGCAGTGTTGGATAGCCTTAGCCAGCTAGCTAACATAAATAGTATTCCTCTCTTTTTGAGTAGGCTAAATTAGCTGCATTAGCTAGCTTAATAAGTGAAAGGTAAATTAAAAATAATTTTAAAAATAATCAAAATATAGATAGCTCTCTCTTTCTCTCTCCTGCTTCTCCTTATTTTTTTAATAGAAATTAAATGTTCAAAACTGTTCCACTACTGTGTTTCGCTTTAAGTCCACTACTCACCACACGTTATTCACTGCAGTGCTAGCTGTAGCTTATGCTTTCAGTACTAGATTCCTTCTCTGATACCTTGATTGGATGGCTAACATGTCAGTTACTGGGCCGGTAGCAAGTTCAAACCCCCGAGCTGACAAGGTACAAATCTGCCCCTGAACAGGCAGTTAACCCACTGTTCCTAGGCCATCATTGAAAATAAGAATTTGTTCTTAACTGACTTGCCTAGTTAAATAAAGGTACAATTTAAAAAATTAAATAATGTTGGAGGACATCCCCCGGAAGTTATCATAATTACTGTGGTAGTCTATGGAAGGGGACCTTCTAGGTTTTGTATTGAAGTCAATGCACCCAGAGGAGGACAGAAAATAGCTGTCCTGTGCTACCATAGAAGGCTTCTACCTTCATCGCTAACCCCCAGTTATTTAGTGACATTTACTATTAGCAACTATTTACTATAGTTTTATCTAAAAAGGATCACTTTTTTAATGTTTCACTGTTTATATTTTTATTAAATTCACTGAGTAAGATGGTCCTCCCCTTCCTCCTCTGAGGAGCCTCCACCGGTGTGTATGTCACTTGCCTGTTTCTGCGGAAGCTCTTGGGCAGGTATCTCTTTGGGAACCACATGCCGATGGCACACATGAGCACCCACAGGATGGCTAGCTCGTCCAGCATCTGGCCCAGGAAGCTAAGGGTGGCATGGAAGTAAGTGGATCCAATGCCTGGGAGAAGAGACAATGTTTACAGAGTACGATGTGAGTAGAATACACAATCTGCCATCCATAGGCTTAGGCTAGATGCTGAGGAGATAGTTGCCTCCCACAATGTTCCAGCTTAGGGTTGGGTTTTTCGAGACTACTGAGGAGAGGCAACTCATGTGTAGGATTTGGGAGTGACACCAAAAGATGCATATCTGCTGAACCAGAATCTGGCTTTACAGGAGCCGTTGATATGGCAATACTCCTTTAAGCCCAGGAAGCAGCCATTCAACTTGCCATTCAACTTGCCGAAACATTGGTGAGTAACACAGGTATTTTAACAATATAATGATAAAAAAAATGGTGAATGGCTTGACGATTAAACAACTCCACAATTTACAATGGAGTTGAGCGGCGACTAGTGTGGCCAGACTGGAGATCCGACATCAAATAGCATTTTGTTTTTATAAAAACTACTGATTTCAGCACCCAAGGAAAAAACAGCAATTACACACATTACATTGTTATGTGTAATTGCGGGCTATTCTTCAGGCGCTGAAATCAGTAGGTTTTTAAAGAAAAACATAATTTTATGTGACATCGGGCCTCCAGTCCGCCCACACTAGTTGCCACTCAACTCCATCATAAATCGTAGAGTTGAGTCAGCTAGTGAATGGCATGTTGAATGGCTGCTTCCTGTGCTTAAAAGGAGATTCAACATCTCCTGTAAAGCCAAATTCTGGTTCACATCCCTGCTAAGTTCTGGCAGTGTCATTTAAAAGTTAGAGCAGTAGACTTACCAACCACAACCAGCAAAGCCCAGATCAGATATATCCCACTGTTGAAATGTGTAGCATATTGTCGAAACAGACACATCAAAATAGGTGGCAAAATAAAAAACAGTATGTTGCTGATCTGCAATGAAGAACAAAATATAGGGGAGGAAATGGATTGAGCAGATTGAACAGATCTAATGTCACACATGACATTAGGCCTGAAGCCCCCAAAAAAGTTCAAATGTTTTCAACCAGGAACATCTTTACCGTATTGTAGAACTCTGCAATTCCAGGGTAAATAAGATAATTTCCTTCACACCAATCCACTTCGGAGCTACCTTGACTCCAGAATACAAGATTGCTCATGTTTATAGATAATGTTAGCCAAAACTGCAAAATGACCGCGCTAACTAGCCAGCTGTCATTTGAGTAGGATAATAAGTTGGATACAAATTTGTAGCTGATAAAAAAAGAATTACTTTGACCGAATTGTCATGTTCGTACCTGATAATGTACGAGGTTGACTTACAAATAACTATTTTAAAGTAGTTAAACTAACTACCTGTAATGTTTTGAAAGTACACAATTTGGACTATTAGAGCTAACGGAGATATAATCGTATATGTCAACAACAGTGTGTACAGCTGTACGTGTACGTCACACAAATTGAACTTCCGGTTTTTCACCTTCAAAATAAAAGCCCTCTCGATACACTGGGAAAGTAGATCGGTACCACTTTTGGTGTTTTGAGTGAAAGTCTGCTGTGTTTGAGTCTCTGGCAGAACCCTCTTATTTATTGTCTTCCGCGGCTGTGACCTCCTGACCCAGACAAAAAAAAAATTGAACTAAATTTTTTAAAATTAAAAAACTTGCACTTGTATTTCCTACTAGCACTGGAAAAATGTACTTACTACGTTTGTGATTCAGTGTGGTTGTCTAAAATATAGGCTACATGGGCCAGAGCTGTCCAGAATGCCGTAGCGGCACGTCTAATTTTGGGGGAATTGTGTATCGGCTTGTGACATGTAAAAATGCTTAATTTGGGCACTTTAGCAAGTCTACTGAAATTAAACATCTGATTGATTGAATTCTCCATGTTGTCTACAGTAAAAGGCACATCATTTAATATAACAGGCTTTTCAAATTCAATATTGGTGCACTATTTCTACTGAAAACACCAAAGGGACGCAAAAGGCACTAATTTCCTGGAACGACCAGAGGTGTTGGCTAGAGCGATCAAGTTACCTGCCATACCAAGAGTTGGGTATCAGGAAGAAGTGATAGTTGATGTCTGTTCCTCATCAGTAGAGTGGATACTATAGTGGAGCTATAGCTTGAAAGAGGAGTTGTTTTTTTAACCACAAAGTACTTTTAGAGGTGCTTTAAGAGAAATGTAAGTTTGTATGGTAGATTTTTGGGGTAAATTGCAGTGAATGTTGCTCTTTCCAAGTCATAGATTATAGCAGTAATAGTGAGAGAGCGAGGTAAGTGACTAGAATAGCCTTATTAATGCAATTGTATGTCTTTATTGGAAAGAAGACTGACATGCAATACTTACATTAACACGTGTTTATATTTCAGGAGATGACATTGTTGTGACTGTAACTTGTTTTCCAACTTCTTGATTATCAGGCGAGTTATTAAGTGAATAAATACAAATCCTACATTTTACACAATCACGTCATAATCTTTACTAAAAACATTGTATTTTTTTGTGTATCAGAAAAGTACATGTTATGATGTTCTGGTGTCAACTGTAATGCCACAAACGGCAGTAAAAGCCGGTTTAATTATTAAACCATGCCACCCTTGGAAGAGAATAAAGTTATTTGGTATGCACCTGACCTAAGCTGTCAAACTGTGATGGCAGTAATAGCTAGCATAAGGTAAAATAATCAGCATTTGTCTGATAAACTCTGCCTTGGATTTACATTTTATTATTCACATACGTATTATGTTCTAACAATGTATCCAGAAATATCATTGTTTCCCTGTAAGCTTTACAGTTCAGATTTTCTTCCCACAGATATCTCTACATTGAAATAATTCATGGCCAATGAGTAGTTATGGCACACACATTTGATTTAAAAGACTTCCTGCAGGCAACACTGCTGAACCCAGCTCCACTCCCACTACCACCACAGCCGACAAATCCCTTAATACAGTACATGCAGCTGTTGCGTCTGCAAATGAAGAAATATGTACGTACCTTCAACAAGAGGGTGTTAACCCCAACCAACCATCATCCAATCTTTGGACTCCTCTGCATTATGCCTTAATGTCCAAAGCACCTGTCAATACAGTGAGGAGACTGATCGTAGCAAAAGCTGAACTAAATGCCATAGGCCCACTTGGGCTTACACCACTTGACATTGCAGTGGAGGATGATAGAGAGGATATTCTGAGGATACTTATTTTTGCTGGTGCTCTTGCGCAAATAAGACCTGTTATACAGCCTAATGATTAGCATATTAAAACAAATCTAATCAAAATAATTCATCATGTGGCACCAAAAGATACGTTGTTTTCCATAATTCTACCTTTCGTAGATTTTCAACTCAGTATAGTACAGCAGAAATCCCCAACTGAGATGTTTGACTGCTTTGACAAACACCTACTAGAGGAGAACCCTCAAAAAGCATTTACTATGATTGATTTGTGTTTTGACAATGAGGAATAACGACAGAGAAGCATTAAATGGCTGAGGGACTCTATAATATAATAAATATATGCCATTTAGCTGACGCTTTTATCCAAAGCGACTTACAGTCATGTGTGCATACATTCTACGTATGGGTGGTCCCGGGGATCGAACCCACTACCCTGGCGTTACAAGCGCCATGCTCTACCAACTGAGCTACAGAAGGACCACTCTAATAAACTAGATATCTGTCTTGAAGATTGTTTTGAATTTTATGAATAATGACTAAATTATGTATACATTTAATGTAGAACTATAACTAACAGAATACTACCCTGTCACTGTATGATTGTATGAAACGTATTAGAATCATAAAACTAAATCTGGTGTGTGTAGTTTTAGTCAAGAATTAGAACAAGGACTTTCTGTTTCCTTTTAGTGTGTAAGCAGGGTGTAAGTGAGAAACAAATGGAGCTATCGTCAGACAAGCTGGAATACTGTGTTCCTTACAGGACATTCTGTCCCCACCCAGGGAGGGGAGAGACCTTGGGCTTGTAGTAGATTGTTTAACAGGTGGCAGACAATATATGAGTAGGAGAAGACTTGTTAACTATGTTGAGATTGTATCTGAAAGGAGGAGGGACATTTATGACGAAATGTGAGGTATATAAACCAATGTACCGAAAATGATAGGGAGAGCTCTCTAAATAAACATTCCTGACCATTGTAGCTGGGCCTCCGTCTGATTCATTCCAACCAGTTTCCTACGAATTCTGGGTATCAGGCTGAGTAATCAATTCAATTGGGTTTATGAACACTGAGAACATAATTCTCTTGACAAAGATGCAAGCACACGTCTGTCAAGAAACTTGCATTCAGTAGTGTGCACAATGACAGAAATACCCAACAAGGTATCACTTACCATAATTCCTAAACTAGTGGAGCTGCTTTCTAGTGAGAAACTAAATGCTGATGTACAACAGTTGCTGTTAATTGTTACAACACTGTATGTAATCATACAGAAGACAAAAGACAAAGATGGCTGGAGCAAGTCCTTCCTTACAACATTATGCAAAGGTATTGTCCCTTTTTTGTAGAAAGAGCACACCTTGAACATCAAGGTCTACACCTATGGGCTGCTTGCAGATCTGCTTTCATTTCATTGGGTCCCTAATATCATTACATCACTGGGAGTCTGAGGAATTGCTTAATTCAGTAAGAATGGGGATGGACAAAAACCTGAAACAAAAACTGAGTAATCTAAACATGTCTTTAAAGAGACAATTTATTGTTTCCAACTCAGCAAGTGAAGATTACAAAGATGGCATTTTCTCAGAAGTCAAGAAGAAGAAGCAGAAGAAAGAGAAGCAAGACATGTCAAAAGACAAAGAAAGTACTGGAACCTGTAATACTTAATCTACTGCTGTTGAGGAATCTGGCCTTGATTAGTGTTCTAGTGTCAAGCCGTTCCACCCCACCACTGACACGTCACCATCACAGCGCAAATGGCACAAAGTCAGCAAGCGGTGGGGGACACAGTTAGAGAAGCTTGCCAACATGGATGAACGTAAAGTTTATAAAGTAGGAAACCTCACTCTAATACATTATGATAATTACTTTCGCATAGCAAAGGGAAGTGATGGATCTGAGGTCTTCTTGGGCCTGAGGGATGATGGCACTGAAGTAGCCATAAAGAGAATGATCTGGTCAAACTATCAGTTTCTCAAGAATGAGGAAGGATTTTTTCGTCTTCCAGAGCTTGACAGTAGCTGTATTGTGAGATACATAGACTTTGCAGAAGACAGTTTTTTTAGTTATCTTGCTCTTCAGCTCTGTGAATACACTCTGGATGAGTACATTAATACAGACCTGTCCAAGGACGACACTCATGCCCTGATTAAAATCACTCAAGAGGTGCTCCGCAGTTTAAGTGTCCTTCATTGTTCAACTACCAAGTCCTTCATCGGGATATCAAACCTCTGGTTTGATAGGTGAGAGATACTATAGCATTGCACAGTTAAGCCTTTCACTCTAAATCTAATACATGTTTTTCACCATTATGTGTTAAAAAATTGCATATGCAGTATTTTAAACTCATTTTCTAGTACATATAATTATGAAAAGCATGATATTGTGATATTATTTATCCTTAACAGATATCAATGGAAATGCAAAATTGGCAGATTTTGGCATAAGTCGCAGACTGACAGTGGAACAAACAACTCTACACACAGTCCCTGCAGGAACAAATTGCTGGATGGCCAAGGAGACGTTAGACAAACAAGGCTCTGGATATAAGAGGAGCTCTGACATACAGGTTGAGCAACGTGAAGATAGAATAAAGATTATTTCCTGTTTGTAGAGTGATGGACTGACTGATTGTTGAAATTTCAGGTGGCTGGGATGTTGGTATACTACGTTCTTTCTGGTGGACACCACCCCTTTGAAGGTCCACTTGGTGAGGAACTTGAACAGAATCAAAACATAATCAAGGGGACTTACACACTAGAACATGTGGCAGACGAGGTGACAAAAGACCTCATTGAGTGGATGATCAATGAAGACACTGATGAGAGACAAATGCATAAGAAGTCTGTGCCAAGACTGGAAGGCAGTTGTATTCATGATCCAGCTCGGCCTTTATTATGACGTAAAAAATGTATATTTGAACTCACATGCTCCGGTATTTGTGAAATATGATTGACCAAATATTTCCATGACATACATTTGAAAAGTGCTGAACAAATAGTTATACTGGCAATGCCCATCTTAGCTCGCTCATTGATGTCTTAATTGAAATCACAGATTGCCTCATCTGCTTGTTGTCCCCTTATGCCATAGTTTGTACATCTCAATTGTCAGTAGAAACCACATTTGTTTAAACGAGTCAGCCATATCAACTATATTTGTTTTTTAAATAAGTAAATGAGGCTGAATGAACTGTTTCACTGCCAGACAAGGCTCCACTGATACCCTGGTGTATCAGTGGTAAAGTGTTGGGACTGCTGTTGGGACTCTGTTGTTGGGACAGCTTTATGTACCGTTTCTGGGCACAGTTTGTCACTGTTATAGTGCAATTCATGTTTTGTTTACTGTTGTGCTCTGTACTGGCGTTGCTGGCAAGCATCCCACGTTTTTTGGGGTTTTGTTTGCCCCACCAAGATTTACATGCTAAAATCGACACTGGTTGCAATATGTAATGTTTTGGGCAACCTCACCAATGTCACATACAACTGTGAGTTATAGATCTGTCATTCTTGTTGAAAGCCAGTCTAAAAGCAGTAGATTTGTTCTATGTGTACTTTTATATGCTTCCCGTTCTTAAGGTTTGTTTTTGCGTCTTTTACTTAGAACTTATATCCACTTTGGCTTCATAAACCACTGCTACTGTTTACCACAAAGAGCATTTGATTCTGTCTCATCTCCTCTACCTTTCTCACGTCTACTCCTGCTCCTCCCCTCCAGTGTTCGACGTGGCTGGTTTACAAACCACAGGTCCTGGGATCCATCATTACGCGCACCTGGCATTCATCACTACGCTCACCTGTGCTTCATTGAGCACACCTGTACTCCATTACCTCACGTATTACCTCCCCTTTATCTGGCACTCCCTTAGGTTCTTTCCCTGGGCAGTATTGTATTATTTTGTTCATGTCTAGACTCTATGCCGTATTGGTCTATGGTACTTGCGCTATTCAACTTACCCCCTGCGTCTTGACTCCCAGCATCTAGGTTACAGAATACTGCTTCACAAAATGGAAGCAGCAGATGGTCGACAAGCAGGGATACCTACTTTGTAATCACCATGACCAGCGGGCACAACTGGGGACGGCTATGGAAGAGGCTCTTCGCAGTGTTCAACGTCTTGAACGTACCAGAGAGGAGTTGCCTTCAACTAGTGGAGGATACTCTACCACCAGCCCATTCAGCTAACTGCGCAGGTCAGCGATGTCCCTCCTGGATAAATATGACAGCACCCCATGTAAATGCTGTGGCTTCTGACTACTGTATTCTACTTTTCGCACCAGATGGGAACTCCTACTGCCGAGAGGTCCAAGGTTGCCACGGTTATTTCTCTGCTGACTGGGTGGGCATTGGAATGGGCCACAGATAACTGGGAGAGGAGCTGGATTCGTATGCAGGGTTCATGGCTCGGTTCAGAGGTATCTTCGATCATCCACTGGAGGGCAGAGAGGGGTGAGTGCCTACTCCAACTACGGAGGACCAGATGGCTGGTGAGTGGGCACTCATCATCTGGACAGTAGCAACATCCAGTGGCCTGACTGTGCGAAGAGGTTCAGACGGGACTGGCCTATCGAGGACAACCTCTGCTTGATATCACTCATTGTGATAGCCATCCAGTTGGATAATCTTTTTTTGGGAGCATCGGCACTCATCACTTCTCTCCCTTCCTCAGTTAACACTTTGGATCAGAGCCTGAACCCATGGGGGTAGGGGTCACTTGCCTCCCCGCAGGTGGCGATAGTTGGGGCTCTGTCTCTATTGTGGGCACCTGCTCCAGCAGTGTCCGATACGGCCCAACTCGGGATCCACAAGTGTAGAGGGATGGTCACTTGATCTTTTACTTCCTGGGGCAGATGTGAGTATCCCCTCTTCATCCCTTTCTGCAAAATGCTTTTTGGTGGTGATTGTACTATTTGACTGTCCCTCATGCACTGTTTCTACAGCAATAGTGGATTCCTGTGCTGCGGGGAACTTTATTGACCAGACCCTTGCCTCAACTTCAACTAATACCCGCTCTCCTCGCCTTTCCTGGTTCAAGGCCTCGATAATCAGTATTTAGGTTCCGGGACCATCAGACACATCAAACTACTCACTGCGCCCCCATGCAGATGCATCTACCCTCTGTCGGGGGCTGAAACCCAGGCCATCGAAGAGTACATTCATGAGGCGCTCCAACAAGGTTTCATCCGCACGTCCACTTCTCCCGTGTCCGCAGGTTAATTCTTCGTGGCCAAGGATGGAGGTTTACGCCTATGTATATATTAGAGGACTCGATGACATCACCAAGTACCGTTACCCTCTCCCATTGTTGCCGGCAGCCATTAAAGAGCTCTGCGGGGCTCAGTTTAACTTTTTTATTTGAATCAAATTGGACCTGCGGAGTGCATACAATCTCATCTGCATCAGGGAGGATGACTGGAAGACAGCTTTTAGCACAATATCTGGTCACTGGAGGATCACTTTGCGTGGATGAAAAATTAAGACTACAGTGGAGACCCTGAATCATTCCTCCTTCTGGAAACCACAGGTAAATCCTTGTCAATTGAAAAGTTTTATTAGTATGGCACTGTGTAATGAAAATGACAATTAACCACATTGCATACCTTGCATTCAACACACAAACTAAAGCTAAACATAAGGAGATAAGGACAAAACATTTATGGATCAGGATTCCAGTAAGAGTGACACAATGATTGACAGTGACACAATTATAAAACAATGATAATACTGTAATGTGCATAATGAAAATAATTCGTTTATAATATTCAGATGCATAGGATGCTTGGGCAAAATGAGAGAATGCTGAAGTATATGCATTAAACTGAGTACATGAATGTATGACTAGACACTTCTACTGTACATTGTCTTCCAGGAGAGTTGGGAATGAGAGGATGGGAAGTGTCGTAATGCTGCCCAAGAGCTTCTAGAAGTGCTATGGAGACAACCGTCTGTCAGTGGAGATCCAAGATGAACCAGTTGTCATTTTATTAAATGTGTTTACCTGTACATGTATATTAAAAGCATGAATACCCTCTCCCCTGGCAGAGTGTAGAAAGCTCAGAGGCTACACAATTTAGATTGTTTTGTGTTCACAGCTGCTGTCTGAATTGATGATGATGAAGCTGGATGGCACAAAGCCCTACCCTGAACATGTTGGGGTTACTGCGCTTCATACACAACCTCCATGAGCACTAGTACGCAAGACTGTTTTTTTATTCTTCCCCGTACTAAAACATTTAACTGTCTTACCATTGCAGGTGGCTAAGTGTTTTGTTTCTCCTTCTGCAGTGCTGAGGATTTAGAATTGGTTGACCTAATGAAGATGCTCCCTGATTTCTTTGGATGTGTCTACATGTTGGCCAAGAAAAAGGGCTGGAATTCAAGGCCTGGTCTGAAAAACGTATTTCAGAAAGATATAAGCTCATGGTTCTGAAATGTAAATTGTCATGTGACGTGATGAAATTTGACCTATTGTAGTACTTTTGACTTGTAGGTAGAGCCACTGATCTTAACTGTTTTAAGAACATTTTATATTCTATAGCTTCACAGATCTAAACCATATGATTTTTACGAATCTTACATGGTTATAGCATACATATTATGGGAGTTCATATGAAAATGCAGTACACACAAAGCTTTGATAAAATTAGTGCTTACTTTTTTACTTCAGTTAAGGTATGCAGGATTTGTATTAATATTAATTATCTGTATGAGATTTCAGGGATGTCTGGATTAAAGTATTGACATCCTATTTTTAAAAAATCTGTTTTCCTTTATATGAAGTCTGCCCAAGAGTGCATTGAAACATGATTGTATTTCTTAAATCCGTGATCTATCAATGGAGGAGCTGTGATGCTCGTGGATAGAACTGTGACGGTTACAAATGTAGTGTTGATCAGCAACAGTTTTCTATTAACCACCCTAAAATATTAATGCACCTCTCAACATAATAAATGGTATCAAAGAGCAATGTATTTTTTTTTGACATACCCAGACATTCCCGCCCACCTGCAACAGCTGGTGTAGAGTAAACAAACTAGTATGCAGTAGGAACAAAACATTTTCCTCTTTCTGGTATAAAGCCACACATCCAGCACCAGATCAACCACAATGAAAAGCCGACCTGAGTCACCAGGAATTCTGACCGAGGGTAGTAGAACTACTGTCACCTGTGACGCCAGGTGGTCGCTTAGCCCACCCGGTTAGATGGAAATCATACCAATCACACCATTCAGGTGACTGGTTGACATGCTGTTGTAAACGTAACTGCATGTTTTATTGTTATCTTTGGGTTAAAGGAAGCACTCTGTACATTCCTGTTGAATTGTTAGATGTAATATATAGGCCATTCTTGCATGTCATTTACCATTTGTGACGGTGAGGAGAACCTGAAGTGAGCCTGGTATATCCCAACCTGAGTAATGGAATCGACAGGTTTGCTTCCTCAAGTATTGTATTATCATTGACCTGTTAGGGTGTTTGTAAATATAAATTTAGATTATTTTGTAAATATTGTCATTTGAACATCTAAATCGCCATTGTCATTTTAAAAATAAATAACTTCTGCACGTGATCCTGCCTGCCTCCTGCAACATTTAACTGTCCAAAAATAGATTTAGCAAAGGATTTAGGGCCTACATTCAACATGCAAGAAGCGATAAGTTAGGCTTACATCTTAGATGAAAGGGAATAGTACAAAATGAATGGCATGCATTTCCATCTACAGTTTGGTTTAAAAAGCTGTGGCTAAAAATAATTGTATCCATTAGTGTACATCGTCTAAAACAAACCAAAGAAGGAGTTTGTAATGCTCCGGGTGTCGTGGGTGTGGAGTCAAAATGCAGGAGACAGAGTTCAATGCTGTGCATCTTTTACTAGCACCAACGCACCACAGGGTGCTCACAAAAGTAACGTTCCCAAACACAGGGGAAAAAATACAATGGAAAAAATCACGACTAGGCACTAAACACGTACCTCTACAACAGAGCCGAAGGTTACAAATGAAATAATCCCGCACAACAACCAGGCGGGCCGGCTGTCTAATAAAGACAAACTAATTAAACATGAACAGGTGCTACCACTAAACATACAAGGAGGGAGAGGAAAAACAATCAGTGGCAGCTAATAGGCCGGTGATGACGACCGCCGAGCGCCACCCGCCCGGGAAGGGGAAACACCCTCGGTCGGACTCGTGACAGTACCCCCCCCCCTGACGCGCGGCTCCCGCAGCGCGCCGACACTGGCCTCGAGGTCGCCCCGGAGGACGAGGTGCAGGGCGATCCGGATGGAGGCGATGGAAATCCCTCAACATGGATGGATCCAAGATGTCCCCCAGCACCTCTCCTCCGGACCGTACCCCTCCCAGTCCACGAGGTACTGCAGGCCCCTCACCCGGCGTCTTGAGTCCAGAATGGCCCGGATCGTGTACGCCGGGGTCCCCTCGATGTCCAGAGGGGGAGAGGGACCTCCGGTACCTCACTGTCCTGCAGGGGACCAGCTACCACCGGCCTGAGGAGAGACACATGAAACGAGGGGTTAATACGATAATAGGAAGGGAGTTGTAATCGATAACACACCTCGTTTATTCTCCTCAGGACTTTAAAGGGCCCTACACACTGCGGACCCAGCTTCCGGCAGGGCAAGCGGAGAGGTAGGTTTCGGGTCGAGAGCCAGACCCTGTCCCCCGGTACAAACACGGGGGCCTCACTGCGGTGGCGGTCAGCACTCCTCTTCTGCCGTCCACTCGCTTGTCGTAGAGATTCCTGGACGGCCCTCCAGGTCTCCTTGGAGCGCTGTACCCATTCCTCCACCGCAGGAGCCTCGGTCTGGCTCGGATGCCATGGTGCCAGGACCAGCTGGTATCCCAACACACACTGAAAAGGGGACACGTTAGTAGAGGAGTGGCGTAGTGAGTTCTGAGCCATTTCAGCCCAGGGAATGTATCGTGCCCACTCCCCTGGCCGATCCTGGCAATACGACCGCAGAAACCTACCCACCTCCTGGTTCATTCTCTCCACCTGCCCATTACTCTCGGGGTGATAACCGGAGGTCAGGCTGACAGAGACCCCCAAGCGTTCCATGAACGCTCTCCATACCCGAGACGTGAATTGGGGGCCCCGATCAGAAATGATGTCCTCCGGCACCCCGTAGTGCCGAAAGACATGGGTAAATAATGCCTCCGCAGTCTGCAGGGCTGTAGGGATACCGGGCAACGGGAGGAGACGGCAGGACTTAGAAAACCGATCCACAATCACTAGAACCGCGGTGTTCCCCTGAGACGGCGGAAGATCGGTCAGGAAATCTATGGACAGATGTGACCATGGCCGCTGTGGAACGGGGAGGGGTTGTAGCTTCCCTCTAGGAAGGTGCCTAGGAGCCTTACTCTGAGCGCACACTGAGCAAGAGGAGACATAACCCTTAACGTCCTTAACCAACGTAGGCCACCAATACCTCCCCTGAAGGCTCCCCACTGTCCTCGTCACCCCAGGGTGACCCGAGGAGGGTAGGACGTGAGCCCACCGAATCAGTTTGTCCCGAACATCAAGCGGCACGTACCTTCGCCCCGCTGGACACTGAGGAGGCGCGGGTTCAGCCCGTAACGCCCGCTCGATGTCCGAGTCCACCTCCCATGCCACTGGGGCTACCAGCTTTGAGGCGGGAAGGATGGGAGTAGGTTCGGTGGACCCATCCTCGGTGTCGTAAAGGCGGGACAGTGCGTCAGCCTTCACGTTCTGGGAGCCCAGTCTATAAGACAAAGTAAACCGGAACCGGGTGAAGAATATGGCCCACCTTGCCTGACGTGGGTTAAGTCTCCTAGCTGCCCGAATATACTCCAGATTCTGGTGGTCGGTCCAGATGAGAAAAGGGTGCTTAGCCCCCTCAAGCCAGTGTCTCCACACCTTCAGAGCTCTAACCACCGCTAGCAACTCCCGGTCCCCACATCATAGTTACGCTCCGCTGGGCTGAGCTTCCTTGAGAAGAAAGCGCAGGGGCGGAGTTTTGGTGGCGTACCCGAGCGCTGTGATAGCACGGCACCCACCCCAGCCTCGGACGCGTCCACCTCCACTATGAATGCTAGAGAGGGGTCCGGATGCGCCAACACGGGCGCATCAGTGAACAGCGCCTTCAACTTGTTGAATGCTCTGTCCGCCTGTGCTGACCACTGCAATCGCACCGGGCCCCCCTTCAGCAGTGAGGTAATGGGAGCCGCTATCTGGCCAAAACCCCGGATAAACCTCCGGTAGTAGTTGGCAAAACCCAAAAACCGCTGCACCTCCTTTACCGTGGTTGGAGTCGGCCAATTACGCACGGCCCTAATGCGGTCACCCTCCATCACCAGCCCCGAGGAGGAAATGCGATATCCCAGAAAAGAGACAGCTCGTTTAGAGAACACGCATTTCTCAGCCTTGACGTATAGGTCATGCTCCAGCAGTCTACCAAGCACTTTGCGCACCAGAGACACATGCGCGGTGTGAGTGGCCGAGTAGATCAGAATGTCATCGATATAAACAACCACTCCCTGCCCGCACAGGTCCCTGAGAATCTCGTCTACAAAGGATTGGAAAACGGCTGGAGCATTCTTTAACCCATACGGCATGACGAGGTACTCATAGTGGCCGGATGTAGTACTAAATGCGGTTTTCCACTCGTCTCCCTTCCGAATACGCACCAGACTATACGCGCTTCTGAGATCCAGTTTTGTTAAGAACTGCGCTCCGTGGAACGATTCCACCGCCGTAGCGATGAGAGGTAGAGGGTAACTATACCCCACTGTGATGGCGTTTAGACCTCTATAATCGATACACGGACGCAAACCTCCCTCCTTTTTCCTCACAAAAAAGAAACTCGAGGAGACGGGTGAAATGGAGGGCTGAATGTACCCCTGTCCCAGCGACTCCATGACATATGTCTCCATTGCCAACATCTCCTCCTGGGACAGTGGGTACACGTGACTCTTGGGAAGCGCAGCGTCTACCTGGAGATCTATCGTACAATCCCTTCCCGGTCGATAAGGTGGTAATGTAGTCGCTTTCACTTTACTGAAAGCGATTGCCAAATCGGCATACTCGGGGGGAATGCACACCGTGGAACCCTGGTCTGGACTCTCCACCGACGTGGCACCGATGGAAACTCCCAAACACCTTCCAGAACACTCCTCTGACCACCCCTGGAGAACCCCCCTGTCTCCACGAAATTTTAGGATTGTGCCGGGCCAGCCAGGGAGTCCCCAGCACCACTGGAAACGCAGGCGAATCAATAATAAAAAAACTGATACGCTCCCTATGATTCCCCTGCGTCACCATGTCCAGTGGGACCGTGGTCTCCCTGACCATCCCTGACCCTAATGGCCGGCTATCTAGGGAGTGCACGGGGAAAGGAGAATCTATCGGCACCAGCGGAACCCCTAACTTAAGGGCGAGTCCGCGATCCATAAAGTTCCCAGCTGCGCCTGAATCGACTAGCGCCCTATGCTGGGAAGAGGGAAAAAAGTGAAGGAAAGAGATTAAGACAAAACATATGGCCAACAAGGGGTTCTGGGTGAGTTTGATGCTGACTCACCTGGGGTGACCGAGAAGTGTTCCGCCTGCCATCTCTACTCCCAGACGGACCCCCCCAGCACCGATCAGACGTGTGCCCTCTCCGACCACAGTTGGTGCAGGGAAGGCAACCTCCTCCGGTACCCCTCGGCGTAGCCCCTCCCAACTCCATGGGAATGGAAGCGGAGGGGCTGGGTGGTGGAATGCACAGAACCCTCTCTGAACGCCCGCGGGCAGCCAGCAGATTATCCAGTCGAATGGACATGTCGATCAGCTGATCCAGTGACAGAGTGGTGTCCCGACACGCTAACTCCCGGCGGACGTCCTCTCGGAGACTACACCTGTAGTGGTCCATAAGGGCCCTGTCGTTCCACCCAGATCCGGCTGCCAAGGTCCGGAACTCCAGCGCGTAATCCTGGGCGCTCCTCTTCTCCTGCCTGTGATGAAATAGTCGTTCTCCCACCGCTCGGCCGTCTAGAGGGTGATCAAACACGGCACGGAAACGGCAGGAAAACTCTGTGTAGTGCTCCCGCGCTGAGTCTGGGCCATTCCAGACTGCGTTCGCCCACTCCAGAGCACGACCCGTGAGGCAGGAGATGAGGACACTCACCCTCTCTGCTCCTGAGGGAGTGGGTCTGATGGTGGCCAGGTATAGCTCCAGCTGAAGCAGAAACCCCTGGCAACCCGCCGCTCCATCATAAGCCCTCGGTAGCGTCAGACGGAGGGTGCTGGAGTCGGGAGATGGGGAGTCCGGAACCGTGGGTGCCGAAGGTGGAGAGAGGAGACCACTCCTCTCCCATCTTTCCATTCTCTCCATCACTTGATCCATCGCGGATCCGATCCGATGGAGGACGGTGGTGTGGTGGAGAACCCGTTCCTCCATCGATGGGAGAGGGTTGGCTGCTGCTCCTGCTGACTCCATCAATCTGATGGGTGCGGGATTCTGTAATGCTCCGGGTGTCGTGGGTGTGGAGTCAAAATGCAGGAGACAGAGTTCAATGCTGTGCGTCTTTTACTAGCACCAACGCACCACAGGGTGCTCACAAAAGTAACGTTCCCAAACACAGGGGAAAAAATACAATAGAAAAAATCACGACTAGGCACTAAACACGTACCTCTACAACAGAGCCGAAGGTTACAAATGAAATAATCCCGCACAACAACCAGGCGGGCCGGCTGTCTAATAAAGACAAACTAATTAAACATGAACAGGTGCTACCACTAAACATACAAGGAGGGAGAGGAAAAACAATCAGTGGCAGCTAATAGGCCGGTGATGACGACCACCGAGCGCCACCCGCCCGGGAAGGGGAAACACCCTCGGTCGGACTCGTGACAGAGTTACAATTTCCGAGTCATTTCCGTTCACTGCCGCTGGACACGATGCAATGTGAAACAGGGAGTTGTAGTTCTTCACAGAAAGCGTAGGTGTATTTGAACCATTGTAGTTCCTAAGCACTGACATTTAAATGTTTTTGTTTTGGAATCACAATCATGAAGCACCCCTTAAATGTATTGTCTCTACCTTCTTGCCCTTTGTGCTGTTGTCTGTGCCCAATGTTTGTACCATGTTTTGCAACCATGTTATGTTCTGCTACCATGCTGTGTTATGTCTTGCTGCCTTGCTATGTGGTCTTACGTCTCTCACAACAACAAGTGTTGTGTGTCTCGTTGTGATGTGTTTTGTCCTATATTTATGTTATTTATTTAAAATGTTTAATCCTAGCCCCCGTCCCCGCAGGACGTATTTTGCCTTTTGGTAGGCCATCATTGTAAATAAAAACTGTAAAACTGACTTGCCTAGTAAATAAAGGTTAAATAAATAAAAATTCAACATATGACAATGTTCTCACTACAATTTTGGACTTAAAGTGGTGAACTTTTTAATAAATAGGCCTATAGGCTTTTAGCTAGGGTTGAATATACTCAACAGTAAACTTTGGAAACAGATTGATTGTACTACTAGACACTTTATTTATACCGTTTACCCCTTTTTCTCCGCACTTGGTAGTTACAGTCTTGTCCCATCACTGCAACTCCCGTACGGACTCGGGAGAGGTGAAGGTCGAGAGCCATGCGTCTTCCGAAACATGACCCGAGCCGCACTGCACTACACTAGAAGCCAGCCACACCTTACACCTTGGTGACCGTGCATGCTTCCGACTCGCCATGGGAGTCACTAGAGCCCGGTGTGACAAGGACATCCCGGCCGGCTAAAGGAAGGAGGCCAATGTGGCGGCTTGAACAGACACTTTTTTACAGAGCTCCGCACCAACCTTCAGAAAGATTGTGAAAAAAACAAGTTTACAGTCATTACTATTACTGTTTTTATTTGTTCGAGATATAAGAACCTTCCTGTGCCTGGAATAAGAATTGGATCATTTATTGTCCATGCAAAGTCGTGACAAAAAAAGAAAAGAAGAAGCTACCAGTTCTATTGCTAATCAACAAGAGAGAAACATGCTTATAGACAACTGCCATAACTACGCTTGCCCTATGGATAATATCATGCTTTCGAATGCTGTTGAAGAGGACAAATTCCCCTCTTTACCGGTTACTCCATGCAAACCTCTACCCTCCAAAAAACCCAACATGAACTCTGACATCGAGGCTACCCTCTCCTTACTCATCAACTCCAGGTCTGACGCCACTGAGAAAATGGTAGGCAGAAACACCATGGTTATCAAAGGCTTGATAAAGACTGGAGTTTGCATGTGGTGAAATCAAGGATGTGAAAATGAGAGTGGCAAAAGTTGAAAAAAGTGTGGAAAAGAATAACAATGTCTACCATAGACCATCTAACTGATCTGGAGCAATACACAAGAAGATGGAACCTGAGACTACGGTGTGCCAGAGGTGGAGAATGAGGATGTGCGAGGAGATGCTATTCACATCTGCCAAGAAGTTATGCCTGCAGAGTAGAACAAAGTTGGTGATACCATCGACGTTGTGCATCGCCTCGGCAAGAAGCAACAGCAAAACGATTCAAGACCTAGCGGTATCATCATCCTCTTCACTGCCAGATTCTACAGGGATGCTGTCTGGAAAGCTGCTAGGAAGAACGCCTTCCTTCAGAGCCATGGTATGCGTTTCGCTGAGCATCTCAGCCCAGAGGACATAGAAAGAAGGAACAAGTTGTGGCCAACGATCAAGATAGCACGGAATGAGGGAAAGGCTGCTTACTTCGTCGGAGGACGAGGCTTCATCAATGGTTCAGAAATCCATATTCCTCCCCAAAATCTCACCAGAAGGAACAGATTTATGGTTTCGGCCATTTTATTCTCATTTTCCTTGTATTGATTAACATTACCTAACAAGCATCAGGTGACTATTTTTTGGAATACTCAGGTACCTCAATTCATTAGTTTGTTCTTGTATGACCAGAAGGCCTATTTTCTTTACAAACTTACGAAGAAGACTGAACGTTGTATTTATTTTTTATGTATACAGTAACCAAGATACTGTTTTTACTGTTTTTCACTATTTCACTTTTGGATAAATAGCGTGCCCAATTTCAACTTCCTGCTACTCATGCCAGGAATATAAGATATGCATATTATTAGTATATTTGGATAGAAAACACTGAAGTTTCTAAAACTGTTTGAATCATGTATGTGAGTATAACAGAACTTATGTAGCAGGCAAAACCCAGAGGACTAACCGTTCAGAATGTATTTATTTTTTGGTCTCGGTCTGTTCACTGCGTTCTCATTGGCAAATTATATTTCTTAGGAACCTGTTTTCAGTTCCTACCGCTTCCACTGGATGTCACCAGTCTTTGGAATTTGGTTGAGGTTATTAATTTGTGCAATGAATGTTGAGAGTGAGCAAGACGTGAAAAATAGCGTTGGTTTGTTGTCTTCCTGTATTGAACACAGATAGACCCGTCTACAATTTTATTGATTATTAACGTTTAAAAATACCTAAAGTTGTATTACAAAAGTAGTTTGAAATATTTTGGCAAAGTTTATAGGCAACTTTTGAAATATTTTGTAGTGACATTGCGTTTTTTGGAAGCTGTTTTTTTCTGGATCAAACGCGCTTTATACATTGACATTTGGATATATATGGTCAGAATTAATCGAACAAAAGGACCAATTGTGATGTTTATGGGACATATTGGAGTGCCAACAAAAGAAGCTTGTCAAAGGTAATGCATGTTTTATATTTTATTTCTGCGTTTTGTGTAGCGCCTGCAGGGTTGAAATATGCTAACCTCTTTGCTTACTATTGTGCTATAGATAATAGCTTCTTATGCTTTCGCCGAAAAGCCTTTTTAAAATCTGACATGTTGGCTGGGTTCACAACGAGTGTAGCTTTAATTGAGTATCTTACATGTGTGATTTAATGAAAGTTTGATTTTTATATCATTTTTAAAAATTTGCCGCACTGCATTTTCCCTGTTTTTTTGCCCAAGTGGGACGCAACCGTCCCCTATACCATAAGAAGTTAAAGGGCATACAGGTCTGCTCTGACTTTACACGGTTATTGTTCTATTTAGTTATTAATACTTATTTCCAAGTGAAAAAGGTCTTAGGAACATGTGTATGTAAAATATTTTTTATTCCATTTTTTTATGATCAGTTTTCATATGCACTTAAAATAGTAGGTACCCTTTAATTTAAATTATTATTTTGTATTGTATTTCTCAGAATAGTTCCTGATTACACTAAAGAGGGTTTTTAGTCTCTCTTACTACAAAGAACCCTTGGTTTGGTCTTGAACATAATTTTCTGTTGAGTAGAATTTCAAAAGCCGGATAACATCTAGCTCAGAGTTTATGGAATAAGCTATTTTCACTTTAAGTTGACTTAACTGGTGCAGATCTCGGTTCCTTATGGCTTACGTTTACTGTTCCTACGCTTTTGACTCATCCTACTACAGTTTATACTTTTATATCATCTTTGTTGTTTTGTCTTTGTCTATAGTTTCTCTTAATGCTAGGGGGTTGCGAAAAACATTGTGAAGTGCAAGGCCTTATTTTTATTTGCTTATCAATTTCTAACAGATTTTTGGCTTATATCCAAATGTATTGACAGTGAGTGTGCTACTACAAATATTTGTACTCCTCCACTCACAGACCATAGGGCCAATTACATTGATATCAAAATACTTACCCCTGATACTAAACTTGGTAGAGCATCCTACTGGAAGCTAAATAGCTTGTTATTAAATAATGATATAGTTAAGTTTGAGGTTAAAGATCTGCTTTCACACTTTTGGGAAAGGGCTTGTGAAGAAAAATCTTATTGCAAGAACTGGGAGCTCTTTAAATTTGAGGTGTCCAAATACCTTAGAAAATATGGTAGTAATCTTGCTAAGACCAGAAGAGCTGAGGAGGAAAAGGTGATCGTTAAGATAACTTCCCTTTCTCAGAGGTCCCCGGCCAGCCTCTCGGCGGAGGAGAAGATGGAACTGATTGAGTTACAAAATAATAAACTGGATAATATATATAGATTAAAAGCAGATTAGCCTTTATTAGATCTAGGAAAAAATGAATCAAGGAGGGAGAACAGAATTCATCTGTCACGCCCTGGTCGAAGTATTTTGTGTTTATCTTCATTTATTGGGTCAGGCCAGGGTGTGGCATGGGGTTTTTGTATTGTGGCGTGTTTTGTCTTGGGGTTTTGGTGTGTATGTATTGGGATTGTAGCTAGTGGGGTGATCTAGCAAAGTCTATGCCTGTCTGGAGTGGTTCTCAATCAGAGGCAGGTGTTTATCGTTGTCTCTGATTGGGAACCATATTTAGGCAGCCATATTCTTTGAGTTTGTCGTGGGTGATTGTCCTTAGTGTCCTTGTTCCTGTCTGTGTTAGTTTTCACTAGTATAGGCTGTTTCGGTTTTCGTTACGTTCTTTGTTTTGTAGTGTTTGTATTTTCGATTCGTGTTATGTTTTTTGTTCATTAAACATGGATCGCAATCTACACGCTGCGTTTTGGTCCGACTCTCCTTCACCACACCTAGAAAACCGTTACATCATCCTATTTCTTTAGACTTGAGAAATTTCACTCTACAAATAACACTATCCATAAGTTAAACATCGATGGTGTTATTACAGATGACCAAAAATGAATCGCTAAATACTCTAGCAATTTTTACAGTCATGAATCCATAGATATGTTTTTTGACTCACTGAATAATGTTCACTCTATCAGTGATACAGAATCTAAACAGTGTGACGAACCCATCAAGTTGAAGAGATTATAGAGTATCAAACATCTAAAGAACAATAAATCACCAGGTGTTGATGGAATTACATCAGAATTTTGCTAATTATTTTCTGAACAAGTAGCTCCCTCCCTATTTAAATACAATGTTCTCCAACCTACAATGAGTCAGGGATTAATAACACTGATACCTAAGTCTAAAAAAGTGCTGCTCATCGATAACTGGTGTCCAATTTGTCTTCTTAATAATGACTATAAGATATTAGCCTTACTACTTGCAAAAAGAATGAAAGAAGTCCTGGATGCAATCATTGATGAAACACAGTCTGGCTTTATGAGGAACAGACATATTTCTAACAATGTCAGACTAGTATTAGACATACTTCACTACTCAGACCTAATAACCGAGGATAGCTTCATATTATTTTTAGATTTTTATAAAGCATTTGACACAGAGACTTGGCTTTGGGGATTTTTTTCTGTTAGGCTATTAAGACTCTCTATACACATGGTAACAGCTCTTTCAAATTGGAATATGGAGCCTCACCTCAATTTCAGTTAAAGCGAGGAATTAGGCAAGGTTGTCCTATCTCTCCATACATGTTTTTATTAACCAGCTAACTTCTTACAATTTTTTAAAATAATAGTTTTACAAGGTATTTCCATAGCTGGTAAAGAAATTATTATAAGCCAGCTGGTTGACGATACAACACTTTTTCTGAAAGACGCTAACCAAATTCCCATATCGATTAATGTGATACAATCCTTTTCCAAAGCGTCTGGTCTATATCTTAACATTAATAAATGTGAACTCATGGCTGTCAAAGATTGTGTGACACCTTCATATTATGGTATTCCAGTAAAAGAAGAACTTCCATATTTAGGCATAACCATTTCAAAGGATCAGAAGTCAAGAGGCTTACTAACTTTTAACCCTCTTGTTAAAAAAATGATGAAGAAGCTAAATCAATAGCTACAGAGGGACTTGTCTTTAAAAGGAAGAGTCCTAATAACCAAGGCTGAAGATATCTCTAGACTAACATAAGGCACTCTATCTTTATATCTTGACAGTAAAATAAGCATGGAGATAAACCAGATGCTTTTCAACATTCTGTGGAAAAACCATACCAATTACATTAGGAAAACTGAACACTTATGAGAATGGTGGGCTGACTTTTCTGGACTTTACTACCTTAAATAATACTTTTAAGATTAATTGGATAAAACAATTCCAAAGAAAACCCACTTCTATGTGATCATTTTATTCCTCATAATTCCTCATTTTATAATTGTATTCCTTATCATGTCTTCTCTACTTTTGGTGGCCTTAACTTCATGTTGGTTTGCAATTGTAATATTGGCAAAGTTCCAGTGAAGCTTTCTGCTTTTCATCGGCAGGTTTTCTTGTCATGATCCTTAATTTATAAGCATAATTTCCCTCCACACAGGTATTATATATGGAATAATCGGGATATATTGTATAAAAATACTTCTTTGTTTTTAGAATATTGGTTCCCAAAATAATATCCTATTGGAGAGCCAACTGGTAAATACAGAGGGTCCTTTACTTAGTTATAAGGAATTCTTATCACTTTACAAGGTAACATCTAAAGATTTTGCAATTGTTTTAGATGCCATTCCCTCGTGTGTTGCTTTATTATTCAGGAACGTGTCAAGACCTGACCCTCAGAGCCTACCTTCTATTGACCCTGTTGACTCATTTCTTTTGGTCCATTCAACAACAGAGCAATACGAACCTTGTTTCAGCAGGATGTTGTATCTATACCTTATGTCATGCCTTATTGGAATGGATTTATTGATAATGTCTGTTGGAAAAAAGTTTGGATGTTGCCACACACATACCTACTTGTTAACAAAATTAAGGAAGTTTCCTTTAAAATTATTCATAAATATTATCCTGCCAACCACTATATGAAGAGGTTTAAGGAAAACATCAATTTAAATTGTTCCTTTTGTAATGACCACCCAGAAACAGTGTTGCATATTTTTTGGCATTGTATTCATGTAAGAAAACTGTGGAAAGACATCAGTAGATTTATAATTGAACATATTTATGAAGATTTTACACTATTGTGGAGAGATGTAGTGCTTGGATTCTTTACCTACGATAGAAATAAGCTGAAACATTTATGTAATTAATGTCATTATTCTTTTGACAAAATGTCATATTCACAAATGTAAATTTACAAACAAAACACCACATTTTCTTACCTTACAAAAAGAAATAGAACTGTATTTTAAGACAATTAAATACTCTACTAACAAAAAAGCTCTTAGAATAATAAGTGTATGTATGTCCCTTAAGGTCCTTGTGTAATGTGATATTGTACCCCCTAGCCCAATTGTCCTTTGTATATTATTTATATGTACTTTTGTTCCCACAGGTACTTCCTGTATTGATTTGTTGTTAATAAAACATAAAAAAATATAAATAAAAAAAATGTCCTTTGTATATTATTTATATATACTTGTGTTCCCACATGTACTTCCTGTATTGATTTGTTGTTAATAAAAACATATATATAACATTTAAATAATTAAAAGTACATTAAGTCCGGCTAAACTCCCCTAACCCGGACGACGCTGGGCCGATTGTGCGTCGCAGGGGTTCCCGAAAGTCTCGCGATGTTGCGCAACAGGTGTTACAAACGCTGCTTTTGGGCTACGCCTCTTCCGCTCTGATTTAAGGAAGCACAGTTAATGTCCGTGTTTGGGTGATTTGTCGATCAGTCAGTCAACAGTCGCTTTGGTGCTCTCGAACGCGGCCGATGTTATTTCCGCATCAGCAGTGCGGGCACTGTAACTTCAGCTTTTCTCATCTAAAGAACTAAGGGGTATGTACTTTTACTTTAATAGATTTTTGAAGCTATTGGCACAGTCCAGTGAATGTTGCTCTTTCCAAGTTTATGTTAGTGGAAACAACACCTCCGTATTTGAAACTATTAAAATGTTTGTTTTTTCCAAAAGTCTGTCAACCGTACTTTAGTCAGGTAAACCACCACACATTTAGTTGGTATGCACCAGAGCTGTCAAACTGCATGTTTGATTAGTGCCACAGTATGAATCATAAAACCCGGAAATCGTTCCAGTTGTTATTTCGCCATTTATTTTTCCATCTGGGTAAGATATGTGTTTCGTGTAAGCGTACCCTGGGGTGGCACATTGATAACCGCGCAAATCTCTCTCGGACGTGTTAACTTTTATAAATATTTAGCTTAGCATTTTTTTTTGTAAATTGAAGGGAATACACGGCTTATCAGAACGTCACGCCAAGGTAAGCCTACAACAAACACACAATTAATTAGATTTTTTAAATCCAATTCAAATGGTTGTGTTTCAAACTCAAAGTAGACAGCCCTAAACCTTCAGTCCTTGGAGGGGAGGAGAAAGTCCCTCGGCCATATTTGTCGTCAGTTCAATTGATTAGCCAAAGCAAGGACGTTTGCAACGTATGCCCTATTTTTTTATGGAGTTTGCGAGTGTCCAATTATGTTCATATCGGGGCTTGAAACGCCCCGTAATTCAATTCGCGATGATTGTATATCCGCGAAGAAAAGTATCGCCAAAACTTAAAACTCTACGTCGATATGAAGTCAACATACAAGTGTAAGTAAAAACGAATGTAAATAAGTTAGAAATTGTGCTACTAATGCACAAACACGTCTCATAAAAGTAATGCTTTGATTTGGTATCTTTTGGAAATCGTAGAAATAAACATTTCCTCCTTCAGAAGTAAACGGGCAGTGTTTTAAGTCATGTAATTGATTTTGTTGGAAAGGGGAGAAATTGTGCTTTACAATGGTATTGACATTACAGTTGATCTGGAAGTATTATGTTTTTGGGGAGTTAAAATAAGGGCAATTGTACGGACCAAGGCGATGTACAAGTTTACGTTATATAGTTAATATAAGTAGATATATATATATATATCCACCTAAAAGGAAGCGATTCACAAACCTTTCATAACAAAGCCATCACCTACAGAGAGATGAACCTGGAGAAGAGTCCCCTAAGCAAGCTGGTCCTGGGGCTCTGTTCACAAACACAAACACACCCTACAGAGCCCCAGGACAACAGCACAATTAGACTCAACCAAATCATGAGAAAACAAAAAGATAATTACTTAACACATTGGAAAGAATTAACAAAAAAACAGAGCAAACTAGAATGCTATTTGGCCCTACACAGAGAGTACACAGCGGCAGAATACCTGACCACTGTGACTGACCCAAAATTAAGGAAAGCTTTGACTATGTACAGACTCAGTGAGCATAGCCTTGCTATTGAAAGGCCGCCGTAGGCAGACATGGCTCTCAAGAGAAGACAGGCTATGTGCTCACTGCCCACAAAATGAGGTGGAAACTGAGCTGCACTTCCTAACCTCCTGCCCAATGTATGACTATATTAGAGACATATTTCCCCCAGATTACACAGATCCACAAAGAATTTGAAAACAAATCCAATTTTGAAAAACTCTCATATCTTTTGGGTGAAATTCCAGTGTGCCATCACAGCAGCAAGATTTGTGACCTGTTGCCATGAGAAAAGGGCAACCAGTGAAGAACAAACACCATTTTAAATACAACCCATATTTATGCTTATTCATTTTATCTTGTGTCCTTTAACTATTTGTACATTGTGTATATATATATGACATTTGTAATGTCTTTACTGTTTTTAAACTTCTGTATGTGTAATGTTAATTTGTTGTTTTTCACTTTATATATTCACTTTGTTGTCCACCTCACTTGCTTTGGCAATGTTAACACGTGTTTCCCATGCCAATAAAGCCCTTGAATTGAATTGAAATTGAATTGACATACAATCATTACTGACTGTAGCGCATATGAAGCACCCACAAGCTACCTGTGGCTGAAAACAATCATTGCGGGATGACCAAGTGATGAATTTCTGGGCAAGGGCAGTCCAAAATGATTCCATCTTTAAAAAATGTTTCTATTAACAAATCAATAGACAGTAAATGTGGGAACACAAGTGTGTGTGTATATAAATAATATACAAAGGACAATTGGGCTAGGGGGTAGAATTTCACATTACACAAGGACCTTAAGGGACATGCATACACTTACTATTCTTACAGCTTTTTTGTTAGTAGAGCATTTAATTGTCTTAAAATACAGGTCAATTTATTTTTGTACTGTTAGAAAATGTGGTGTTTTTACCAACGATAGAAAAGTAAAAAAATCCTTCCTCTTGCCCTGCAAGTGTATACTCGTAAGATGTCATGACACGTCATCAGAAGTGTCCACTTCATTTGTGGGTGTGTCTTAAGTGTTTGGAGGGCAAGCAATGTGAAAATGAATGGCCGAAAAACTGTTGGAACCATTTCTGCGATTTTTAAGGGTATTATGACGCTTCCACTGTGGCAGACTATTTGAGAAAACAGTACAGGAATTTTATTTATGTATTACTCTCCTAATGAACTCCACCCAATTGTAATGTACAGTAAGTACACTCTTAGAAGATAAAAAAGAGAGCCCCATGTTGGCGGTGTGGATATGGAATGGGCAAGCATAAGCTACGGACAACAAACAATTGCATTTTATCGATGGCAATTTGAATGCACGGAGATACTGTGACGAGATCCTGAGGCACATTTAAAATTGTTGCTTTTATATTTTTGTTCAGTATAAGTGTAGAATGGATATATAAAATAATTAAAGGTCAGGCCTACTTTATGTCCCAGAATTATTTGTATTATTTAATTGAACAGTTCACTGTACTCACCACATTGCTTTTCTTCCTCAGATATCCCTGCGTATATAAAATCGTCAGGAGTTATGGAACACAAGATTGATTTTCAAGAACTTCTGGCCAGACTGGTTATCTCAGAGCCAACAGATCCTATTATCAAGTGCATTATTAATAATAATCTGGAGAGGCTGAAGAAATTGATTAGAGGCAAGGACATCAATGCATTGTACCCTTGTGTTGAGTTACAAGATGAAGTAACCCCATTAATGGCTGCTGTTGCATTTGCAAATCAGGAGATTTGTACATTTCTTCTGGGAAAAGGTGCTGACCCCAACAAACCATCAAAGAGATATTTAGCACCACTGCATTATGCTGGACTGCGTAAAGTTCCAGTGAATATTGTGACAACATTACTGGAAGCAAAGGCAGATCCAAATGGTCTAGCAGAACAACCATTCTTTCCAATTCAATTAGCACATGACAGAGAGGATATTGTGAAGGAGCTTCTCAAATCTGGAGCTTTAATGTGGCTAAATCATGGCATCCATCCTGCAATTGATCAGAAATTGGAAAGAATAATTGGAAACTTTGCTAAAGAGAGTGAGTTCTTTTCCAAAATCAAGCTTTTTTTACATTTTGCACAAGCAATAAAACAAACATCCCCAACAGATGTTTTCAAGCACTATGATCTTCACTTACTAGAGCAGAACCCACAAACCCACCTCACAATGATTGACATGTGCTTTAACGTTGAAGGTGCAAATGAAGACGAATACTTCCAGAAAGCCATGACATGGTTGAACGACTCCAAGAAACTAGTTTCCTATGTTGAAGATGTAAGCAAACGTCTGTCCACAGTTCCTCTGAAATTTAGGGCAGGTGCATTGAAATCCTTATATAGAGTTGTTTGCGCAATGAAGGAAATACCTAATGAGGTGTCACTTACCCTAATTCCTGAGTTAGTGAAACTGCTTTCCTCTAAAAAAGAAGATTATCTTGTGCCATTGATCATTGTTACGCTCTATGGCATCACACAGAAGACAAAAGACAAGGATCGTTGGAGCAACTCTGACCTTGAGGAAATATGCAAGCACATTGTCCCATGCACACAGAGGAAGGGTTATCCCTATGAATTGAAGATGTATGCCTATGCCTTGCTAGCAGATCTTTACACATTTAGTTGTGTTCCTGGTTACATCAGCTCTCTGGGACTGACTCTGGTACCTGAAGGACTACTTAACTGGGGAAGGGATGAAAACCTGAAAGTAAAGCTGAGAGATCTAAACATGTCCTTAGACAGACAACGTTCTGTCTCCATGTCAACAAGTGAAGATTCAAAAGACAGTCATTTGTCAGAAACCAAGAAGAAGAAGAGGAAGAAGATCAAGAAGATGAAGAGAACGGCAGAAAAACAAGACATGCCAAAAGAAGAGACAGACACACAAGAAAATAAAACCGGTTTAGCCTTCAATACTTCATCTACCCCTGTTGAGGAATCTGGCCTTGATGAGTGTTCTAGTGTCAAGCCGTTCCACCCCACCACTGACACATCACCATCACAGCGCAACTGGCTTAAAGTCAGCAAGCGGTGGGAGACACAGTTAGAGAAGCTTGCCAACGTGGATGAACGTAAAGTTTATAAAGTAGGAAACCTCACTCTTATATATAATGATGATTACTTTCGCATAGCAAAGGGAAGTGATGGAACTGAGGTCTTCTTGGGCCTGAGGGATGATGGCACTGAAGTAGCTATAAAGAGAATGATCAGGTCAAACTATCAGTTTCTCAAGAATGAGGAAGGATTTTTACGTCTTCCAGAGCTTGACAGTAGCTGTATTGTGAGATACATAGACTTTGCAGAAGACAGTTTCTTTGGTTATCTTGCTCTTCAGCTCTGTGAATACACTCTGGATGAGTACATTAATACACACCTGTCCAAGGACGACACTCCTGCCCTGATGAAAATCACTCAAGAGGTGCTCCGCAGTTTAAGTGTCCTTCATGGTCCAACTACCAAAGTCCTTCATCGGGATATCAAACCTCATAATGTTTTGATAGGTGAGATGTACTATAGCATTGCACAGTTAAGCCTTTCACTCCCACTAAATATAAAACATGGCTTTCATCATTATGGATTTCAAATCCATATGCAGTATCATAAAGTCATTTTCTAGTATCTATACTTATGAAAAGCATGATATTGTGATGTTATTTATCCTAAACAGATATCAATGGAAATGCAAAATTGGCAGATTTTGGCATAAGTCGCAGATTGACAGTGGAACAAACATCTCTACACACAGTCCCTGCGGAAACAAAATGCTGGATGGCCAAGGAGACGTTAGACAAACAAGGCTCTGGATATAAGAGGAGCTCTGATATACAGGTGGAGCAACGTGAAGATAGAATAAAGATTATTTCCTGTTTGTAGAGCGATGGACTGAATGATTGTTGTAATTTCAGGTGGCTGGGATGTTGGTATACTACGTTCTTTCTGGTGGACACCACCCCTTTGAAGGTCCACTTGGTGAGGAACTTGAACAGAATCAAAACATAATCAAGGGGACTTACACACTAGAACATGTGGCAGACGAGGTGACAAAAGACCTCATTGAGTGGATGATCAATGAAGACCCTGCTGGGAGACCTACAGTGGAGGAGACCCTGGATCATCCCCTCTTCTGGAAACCACAGAGGTGAAAATCCTTATTTGTCACTTGAAAAGTTGTTTGTTAGTATGGCACCCTGTATAATGAATAATAATAATAATAATGAACTTTACTGACTTTATTGTCCCCATGGGGAAATTGTTGCTGTGTCATGTACATGTTTTAAAGTGGTGTTTAAATAACAAAGCAAATAGACCTTACAACTTTCATAAGTTACAACCAATAAAGAGTAGCCTGCTGGCCTTACTGGGTCGATAAGAACATTAGCTCGTGCTATTTAGTAGGGATATCACACCACATTTCAAACATTGCATTTAACACACAAACTAAAGCTAAACATAAGGAGATAAGGACAAAACATTTTGGGATCAGTATTCCAGTAATAGCGAGAGAATGCTTGACACAATGACAATACTGTACGTGCATAATGAAAATAATGAGTTAATATTATTCCGATGCATAGGATGCTTTAGCTTGGGCAAAATAAGAGACTATGCTAAAGTATATGCAATAAACTGAGGACACAAAGTACATGAATGTATGACTAGACATTTTTTACTGTATATTGTTGTCTTTTTCAGGAGAGTTGAGTACTTGAGGAGAATTGGGAATGAGAAGGAGGTCGGGAAGTATAGCGAGGCTGACCAAAAACTTCTAGAAGCTCTGAAACAAAGTGCTACGGAGAGAACCTTCTGTCAGTGGAGATCCAAGGTGAACCAGATGTCATTTTATAAAATTTACAGTGGGGCAAAAAAAATATTTAGTCAGCCACCAATTGCAAGTTCTCCCACTTAAAAAGATGAGAGGCCTGTAATTTTCATGATAGATACACTTCAACTATGAAAGACAAAATTAGATTTTTTTTTTTTTTAGAAAATCACATTGTAGGATTTTTTATGAATTTATTTGCAAATTATGGTGGGAAAAAAGTATTTGGTCAATAACAAAAGTTTATTTTAATACTTTGTTATATACCCTTTGTTGGCAATGACAGAGGTCAAATGCTTCTGTAAGTCTTCAAGGTTTTCACACACTGTTGCTGGTATTTTGGCCCATTCCTCCATGCAGATATCCTCTAGAGCAGTGATGTTTTGGGGCTGTTGCTGGGCAACACGGACTTTCAACTCCCTCCAAAGATTTTCTATGGGGTTGAGATCTGGAGACTGGCTAGGCCACTCCAGGACCTTGAAATGCTTCTTATGAAGCCACTCCTTCGTTGTCCGGGTGGTGTGTTTGGGATCATTGTCATGCTGAAAGACCCAGCCATGTTTCATCTTCCAATGCCCTTGCTGATGAAAGGAGGTTTTCACTCAATCTCATGATACATGGCCCCATTCATTCTTTCCTTTACACGGATCAGTCGTCCTGGTCCCTTTGCAGAAAAACAGCCCCAAAGCATGATGTTTCCACTTTCATGCTTCACAGTGGGTATGGTGTTCTTTGGATGCAACTCAGCATTCTTTGTCCTCCAAACACGACGAGTTGAGTTTTTACCAAAAAGTTATATTTTGGTTTCATCTGACCATATGACATTCTCCCAATCTTCTTCTGGATCATCCAAATGCTCTCTAGCAAACTTCAGACGGGCCTGGACATGTACTGGCTTAAGCAGGCACTGCAGGATTTGAGTCCCTGGCAGCGTAGTGTGTTACTGATGGTAGGCTTTGTTACTTTGGTCCCAGCTCTCTGCAGGTCATTCACCAGGTCCCCCCTTGTGGTTCTGGGATTTTTGCTCACTGTTCTTGTGATCATTTTGACCCCACTGGGTGAGATCTTGCGTGGAGCCTCAGATCGAGGAAGATTATCAGTGGTCTTGTATGTCTTCCATTTCCTAATAATTAGTCCCACAGTTGATTTCTTCAAACCAAGCTGCTTACCTATTGCACATTCAGTCTTCCCAGCCTGGTGCAGGTCTACAATTTTGTTTCTGGTGTCCTTTGACAGCTCTTTGGTCTTGGCCATAGTGGAGTTTGGAGTGTGACTGTTTGAGGTTGTGGACAGGTGTCTTTTATACTGATAACAAGTTCAAACGGGTGACATTAATACAGGTAACGAGTGGAGGACAGGAGCCTCAAAGAAGTTACAGGTCTGTGAGAGCCAGAAATCTTGCTTGTTTGTAGGTGACAAAATACTTATTTTCCACCATAATTTGCAAATAAAGTCATTAAAAATCCTACAATGTGGTTTTCTGGAGAAAAAAATTCTAATTTTGTCTGTCATAGTTGAAGTGTACCTATGATGAGAATTACAGGTTTCATCTTTTTAAGTGGGAGAACTTGCACAATTGGTGGCTGACTAAATACTTTTTTGCCCCACTGTATATACCTGTACATGTATATTAAAACATGTATACACTAATGCAAAAGTGTGGGAGTGCCCTCTCCCCTGGCAGAGCGTTTTGAAAGCTCAGAGGCTACACAATTTACAGATTGTTTTATGATCACAGCTGCCCTCTGAATTGATGAAAAAGATGGATGGCAAACAGCCCTACCCTGAGAACATGTTGGGGTTACTACGCTTCATACGCAACCTCCATGAGCACAAGTAAGACTGTTTTCCCCCGTACTAAAATGTTTCACTGTCTTACCATTTGAAGGTGGCTGAGTTTGTTTCTCCTTCTGCAGTGCTGAGGTTTTAGAATCTGTTGACCTGATGAATATGTTCCCTGATCTCTTTGGATGCGTCTACATGTTGGCCAAGAAACAGAGCTGGAATTCAAGGCCTAGTCTGAAAAATGTGTTTCAGAGAGATCTAAGCTCATGATTCTGAAATGTAAACTGTCATTTGAACTGATGAAATATGAACTATTGTAATACTTTTGACTTTTTGTTGGTATAGGCAATGATTTTAACTGTCTCAAGGACATTTTATATTCTATATTTTCACTGATAGATCTAATATCCATATGATTTTTACAAATAATGATCTTACATGTTTATCGCCTACATATTATGGGAGTTCATACAAAAATACAGTACTCACAAAGCTTTGGTGAAATGTAGTGATTACTTTTGTAAAACTGTCTTCACTTAAGGTATATGGGATTTGTATTAATATAAATAATCTGTATGAGATTTCAGGGATGTCTGGATCAAAGTATTGACATGTTTTTTTTCTATCTGTGTTTTGCTTGATATGAAAATGAAGTCTGCCCAAGAGTGCATTGAAACCTGCTTGTATTTCTTAAATCCGTGATCTATCAATGGAGGAGCTGTGATCACCAAAATGAGAAATACAATGGAGGCGCTGTGACTCCCTCTTGTGGATAGAACTGTGAAGGTTACAAATGTAGTGGTGATCATCAACTTTTTTTTTTTAATATTAATGGAACACCACAGTAAAATGTTAATGCACCTCTCTCAATATAATAAAGGCTATCAAAGAGCAATATAAAACTGCTTTTTTTTGACACACCCAGACATTCCCACCCACCTGCATCAGCTACTGGTGTAGATTAAACAAACTAGTATGCAGTAGGAACAAAACATTGTCCTCTTTTTGGTATAAAGCCACACATCCAGCACCAGATCAACCACAATGAAAAACAGACCTCTGAGTCACCAGGAATTCTGACAGAGGGTAGTAGACCTGTCACCTGTGACGCCAGGTGGTCCCTTATCCCACCCGATTAGATGACAATCACCTCAGTAAAAGGTGGAAATCACACCGTTCAGGTGAATGTGGTCGACATGCTATGTCGGAACTTAATGTGTTGCGCCGTCTGGCCCCAGACACAGACTGTTATTGTTTAGACCTATTAAATGATTTATCACCCCCAAGAAACACAAAGCATAAGATATCAATTGTGATGTGTCCCCCTTTTAATAAACAAATTATATATTGTTATTTTTATCAAACGATTGTACAGACTAACAAACTTTAATTTTATTTGTTTATTGGGATCCCCATAATCTGGAGTCCAAAAACTATTACGTTGTATGCAAGTATATTTGAGGTCTCTTTACAGAACAATGAAACAGTGGTGGTAGCAGTAGGGCTTTTAGGTTTGTCTGGCTCAAGTTATGATCCACCAAAACATGAGGAAAAGTACTTTGCAAACCAAGCTGATGTCGATCAATTCAGGTGATAGAATCAAATATAATTTTATTAGTCACATGTGCCGAATACAACAGGTATTACCTTACAGTGAAATGCTTACTTATGATCTGATCTGTTTCACCTGTCTTTGTCCTTGTCTCCACCCCCCACCAGGTGTGTCCCATCTCCCCTCATTATCCCATGTATTTATTATACCTGTGTTCTCTGTGTCAGTTCGTGTTTGTCAAGGCAACCAGTGGTTTCCCCCTTGCATCTGTATTTTCTATAGTTCCTGGTTCCAACCATTCTGCCTGCCCTGACTCCAAGCCTGCCTGCCGTTCTGTACCTTGCCCCACCACACTGGATTACTGACCTGAGTCTGCCTGCCATTCGCTACCTTCTGGACTCTGATCTGGATTACTGACTACTGCCTGGGCTTGACCTGTCTTTTTGCCTGCCCGCTGTTCTAATAATAAACTTTTGTTGCTTCGACACTGTCTGCATCTGGGTTTTCCCAAAAATGTGATACTTTCTAAATATGTTGGAATACTAATTGTTTTATGCAATGAAGAGTACATGCGGAATGAAACGATTCACTTTTAAATTGTTCTCTAACATTACGGAATACCCAAGTTGACAGGTTTTTTTTTTTTTGGTGTGACATGCGTCACCTGTGATTGCGCCCAGGTGCATCTCGTTATTGGTTGGGTGGGATTTTCCCTATCAATTCCCAGTATTTCCCAGTGGCCAGAAGATTCTGATTATTTTTAAAGTCAGTGTGCCTTGAGAGGACTACATTTCCAGTAATGGCAGCCTGGTAGTTGAATCTTAAGTATGGCAAAAGTATGACCCCAAGCCAGGACCAGCTCTCCTTCTCCCTGGGCACATCTCCCTAAACCTATGACCTTATATTTTTTTTAAGTGAAAGCTAATAAGTATATATTGGTGATAGGATCATTATATATATTTTTTGATTATTGTGGAGCGCTGCAATAGGGATTATAGAGATGTGACTCTAATATTGATGATGAAAGATATTGGTGCTTCAGAATAAATCTGTATTTGAAATATATCTCCGGCACATCAGATACAACTGATTGCATTAGGCAGTCATTGAAAATAAGAATTTGTTCTTAACTGACTTACCTGCTAAAAAAATATCAAGGGCTTTGTGATTCGTTGGCCAGTCAATTCAGGTGTGATAGTGCCGGGCTAGATAAAAATGCTTTCTTACTGTTCACTAGGAAACTAATTAGGAAACATAATACATAATAACTGCTATGTACTTAGTTAAGAAGTATTGGTTGTTAGATAACAGCACAACTCCAGCCAACATGTTTCAGAACAGTGTTGATACTACATGTATTACTGTGTACTAGTTATATAGGATTGAGGGCAGCTTGATGTGTGACTAGATACACTCATTACTAATTACATAGACATCCATCTCACAGCTGCTGAATGATTATGGATTGATAAGTGATTTGTAGTGAACCGCATAATTTTAAGTAATAGATTTCTGAATATATTTCACTTGTGATTCAAACCATGGACCTCATTCCTGTAAATCACTCATGTGCAAAGACCGTGCTCAACAATGAATGTCACATCAAAGTTGACTTCCACTGCTATTCTGATGAGAAGCCAGCTCTACCACTCCCCTCCCTCATCAGCTGCCTTCACGACACCCAGAGCTGGATGTGCATGAACCTCCTCAAATTCAACAACAAGAAGACAGAGGTTATGCTCATTGGCTCCAAATCCACCCTCTCCAAGCATTACCATAGATGACTTCCTGGTCCCTCTAAACACAAGTCAAAAGCCTGTGTCTCCCTGGGCAATTCCCTCTCTTTCAAAAACCAACACCCGGACAGCATTCTTCCACGTCCGAAATATCTCCAGGCTCCGCCCCTCACTGTCACACTCCAGCACCGAAACCCTCATCCATGCCTTCGTTATGTCCCAACTGGACTGTAACACGCTACTCACCAGATCCCCACCAAACCCATCAATAGACTCCAACTGGTTCTGAACTCTGCTACCAGAATCTACACCTGCACCAGATCAACTGAACACATCAAACCAATCCTCCTGAATCTACACTGGCTCCATGTGCAATCCTGTATTCACCTTAAAACACTCCGGCTCTTCCAACAAAGCCTTTCATAACCAGGCACCCACCTACCTCTCTGATCTTCTCCCAGTCTATGCCCCCTCCCACTCCCTCCTCTGCTGGTGGTCTTGTCTCCACCCCATTCCACCATGGGTGCCCTGGCCTTTAGCTCCTATTCCAAACCCCAACCCCAACCTCTTCATTTTATCTGTCTTTTTGTCTGGTCCTTTAGTTTGAAATGGTTTAGATTTTATACTGCACTCTTAATTGATGCACTTGATTTTAGGACTTTATGTACGACACTTCATTTTATGTCGGCCTACTTTTAATGTAAGATGTCCTTAATGTAAGATGTCCTTAATGTAAGATGTCCTGTAAGGCGTCCGCCAAATTAAAATTCATTATTAGTGTATGAGGTGTAGGATGTTGTTGGCCAGTTAATATAATTTAAAAAATAATAATACTCTTACTTTAAAACCCCTTTAAAAAACATAAAGCAGGAAACAGTCATATTTGAAATGAGGATTATATCATATTTTTCAGACTAAAAATGTATTACTGTGGGAAGATGCATTATGGAATGAAGAGGAGAAAGTAGTAAAGTAATTCTCAACATTTCAGATCAGAATGCAGGACTACATTGTTTTATACACATTCATCTGAGAATACATACCTTTCCCCTTCAGCACCTCTGCACAAAACAAGTTATAGGCAGACACATTGCGCAGCTTTAGCCGCACCCGGGTGTTGCAGTTGGCGTTAAGTAAAACACCCATAGTTACCAATCCAGTTCTGTAATTTGAAAGGAAATCATTGTCATTAGATGTAACGAAAAACATTCAACCATAACACTAACTTCTGTGTTGATAAAATGACGTTATAGCACTGTATTTTAACATGATTTTACACTGTTGCCTGATTCTGCCTCATCTAGTAATTTAGGGGGTGAATTGTTAATTATTTTTTCCACAATATTCAAATAATACGGAGGGTTAGGAAAGAAAACACGGCCTGGCTGGGGTCGTCCAGCGCTCGTGTGCTGTGGTGGAATGTCTCCCCATTATGATTGCACCAATCCAATGCTTTTAAATGTATGAGGTGAAATGAAAGTGTAAACACTTCTGAATGCAGCTTATTTATTCCCCCACTCTCCACTAAATCAATTTGTCGCCCCAATTCTATCTTGCCACTAACCCCTCAAAATCGACCAACCCTGTAGTCAAATGTCCCCCACTTCCTTAACGTCGCCATAAACTGGCGAGATTCCTGTTTTATAATTCGCAGTGAAACTTTGCTGTGTGCTGCCACTCGCCAGAAACCGAAGGGTCACAGACAGCCTTTCTGCGTGATTTACGGGCATGCTGTGAGTTCTCTCGTGTGACATGTGAGGGGCAAGTCGCTGAAGCAAGTTGTCAAATCTGGCAACCAACACACCAAAGTATTGAAAATGTATTTTCTCGTCAATGGCGTTTCGCATAGGTTAGACGAGACGTGTACTGTATGGTTTTGTCTTCCTCAGTGGACGAATTTGGCATTGTCTCAATCTTTTTAAAATTCTTCTCCCGAGTAGTAATATTAGTTCAAGCTCTAGCAATTGCAATTAATACATGTTTGCTTCTGTTGCTAAAAAAAAGTACTGTTGTAAAGCATAGATCAGACAATCTGACATTTTCCTAGCATATAAACAAACAGACATATTACACCGGATCCGGAAGTTCAAACGTGGTCGCTTGCGAGTCAAAAAGAGTGCCTCGACCCCTCCCATGGTCCCCTAGTGGGCATCCACGACACAAGGTGGACCTGTCTGGGTGGAATGCAACAAAAATAGTTTGCTGCCCCGGCAAAAACCGACTCCCCCCACATGCACACAAATCAAAGGAGGGCTCTTCAAGCCACCTTCACAAGCGTCCCAGAAAGTCTCGCCTCTGGGTTTACAAGCTCTTCTTTCGGGCTTCGCCTCTTCCTACAAATACTTTCGATAACTAAACCAAGATAGACCACCGCCTGTTTCCTATGGGAACAAATGAGTAACTGTGGCCAGAACAAAAAAGGAGATCGAATCCCCGAGCGGACAAGGTAAAAATGTGTAGTTCTACCCCTGAACAAGGCAGTTAACCCACCGTTCCTAGGCTGTCATTGTAAATCAGAATGTGTTCTTAACTGACTTGCCTAGTTAAATAAAAATGAATAAAGAGTCAAGCACGAGCTAGCGGGATCGTAATTAAGCCCGTTTTGGCATACAACTGCATATTTCTGTTAGGGAACGCCTACTCAGAGTTCGCATGTGCAATAACTCAATTTGCCTTTGCATTCCTTCTAAACAAAGCAATGTTTTTACAACCTTAGCAAATGTTAAATTCTACAAAACGTTGTCCACCTTCTTCATAACAGATTATAGTTTTGGTTACAGACAACTACTGAAATAAAAAATAAATCGATGAGAAAATGTGCAGAATGTTGGCCAAAATCAATCTTCTCCCACTGCCAGCTTTTTCTTACTACAATATTTGGTAGTGAGTGGAAACGCCAAGCGGATGCTTCACATTTTTACATCCGGTGAAATAGCTGTCTCATTGTTCTATCGGTTCTTCCTCTCTGATTTCAGGAAGAACAGTTTATGTCCGTGTTCGAGGTTAATGGCAAGAAGGGATACAGCTTTTGTCAAATGAGCCTTCTAGCCATGTATGTGTTCAAGAGGCAAAAGCGCAATGTATAATGGGTAAATTGTGACTGACTGACTTTTTAGTAAATAATAATGAGTCGTTACTTATGATGCAAGGTGATTTGTCGATCAATCAGTAGACAGTCGCCTGCAGTCGTTTTGATGCTCTCGAACGCGGCCGATGTTTCTTCCGCATCAGTAGAGCGGGCACTGTAACGTCAGCCTCTCCTCTTAGAGGTATGTACATTTTAAATAGATTTAAGGCTATTGGCACAGTCCAGTGAATGTTTCTCTTTCCGAGTTATGTTATACTGGAGACTACAAATCCTCCGCATTTGAAACTATTAAAATGAGTTTTTCCAAAAGTCTCGCAATAGTACTGTAATGAAACAGGCAGAGAGCAGGTCTCGTACCTTCGACCTTCTAGCCTGAAATCCAACGCGCTATCGACAGTGCAGAAAAAGCATGCTCGTGTGGCAGAGTCGAGTCCAGGGTCGATATTTATAAACTGGTATATGGCCAATATACCACAGCTAAAGGCTGTTCTTTCACGACCCGAGTACCTGGATAAAGCCCCAAGCCGTGGTATATTGGACATATACCACAAACCTCTGAGGTGCCTTATTGCTATTATCAACTGGTTACCAACGTAATTAGAGCAGTAAAAATAAATATTTTGTCATAACTGTGGTATATGGGCTGATATACCACAGCTGTCAGCCAATCAACATCCAGGGCTCAAACCACTCAATTTATAAAGAACCTTTTAGGATGCCATATGAATCAAGCAATAAAGCCCCTTTGGGTTGTAGAAAAGCAACATATAAGGTGTTGGTTTCATGAGCTGAAATAAAATACCCCAGAAATGTTCCATATACACAAAGCTTATTTCTCTCAATGTTTTACATCCCTGTCAGTGAATAGTTTTCCTTTGCCAAGACAATCCATCCACCTGACAGGTGTGGCATATCAAGGAGCTGATTAAACAGCATAATCATTACACAGGTGCATTTTGTGCTGGGGGCAATAAAAGGTAACTCTAAACTGTGCAGTTTTGTCAAACAACACAATGCCACAGATGTCTCAAGTTTTGAGGGTGCTGGCAATTGATATGGTGACTGCAGGAATGTCCACCAGAGCTGTTGCCAGATAATTTAATGTTCATTTCTCTACCATAAGGTCTCACAACCGCAGACCACGTATGGCGTCTTGTGGCCGAGTGGTTTACTGATGTCAACTTTGAATAGAGTGCCCCATGGTGGCGGTGGGGTTATGGTATCGGCAGGCATAAGCTACGGACAACAAACACAATTGCATTTTATTGATGCCAATTTTAATGCACAGAGATACTGTGACAAGATCCCAAGGCCCATTTAAAATCGTTGTGTTTATATTTTTGTTCAGTATAAGTGTAGATTAGATATAAAGTTAGGCCTACTATAAGTCCCATAATTATTTGTTTTATTTAATTAAAAAGTTCAGCTATACTCACCTCCTTGCTTTTCTTCCTCAGATGTCCCTGTGTAGATGACATCGTCAGGAATTATGGAACACAAGATTGATTTTCAAGAACTCCTGGCCAGACTGGTTATCTCAGAGCCAACAGATCCTATTATAAAGTGCATTATTAATAATAATCTGGAGAGGCTGAAGAAATTGATTAGAGGCAAGGACATCAATGCATTGTACCCTTGTGTTGAGTTACAAGATGAAGTAACCCCATTAATGGCTGCTGTTGCATTTGCAAATCAGGAGATTTGTACATTTCTTCTGGGAAAAGGTGCTGCTCCCAACAAACCATCAAAGAGATGTTTAGCACCACTGCATTATGCTGGACTGCATAAAGTTCCAGTGAATATTGTGACAACATTACTGGAAGCAAAGGCAGATCCAAATGGTCTTGTATGAAACAGACCTACCTGTAAAACCAAAGTTCTCTCCAATTCAATTAGCACATGACAGAGAGGATGTTGTGAAGAAGTTGCTCGAATCTGGAGCTTTATTGTGGCTAAATCATGGCATCCATCCTGCAATTGATCTGAAATTGGCCACAATAATTGAAAACTTTGCTAAAGAGAGTGAGTTATTTTCCAAAATCAAGATTTGTTAAAATTTTGTGAAAGCAGTAAAACAAACATCCCCAACAGAAGTGTTCAGCAGCTTTGCCCAGAACCTTCTACAGGTGAACCCCCAAACCCACCTTACTATGGTTGACATGTGCTTTAACATTGACGGTCCATATAAAGAAAAATACCCCCAGACAGCCATTACATGGTTGAACGACTCCAATAAACTAGATTACTATGTTAAAGATGTAAGCAAACGTCTGTCTACAATTCCTCAGATTTTTAGGACAGTTGCATTGAAATCCTTAGATAGAGTTGTTTGCTCCATGAAGGAAATACCTAATGAGGTGTCACTTACCCTAATTCCTGAGTTAGTGAAACTGCTTTCCTGTAAACCAGAAGATGATGTCGTGCCATTGATCATTCTTATATTCCATAGCATCACAGAGAAGACAAAAGACGAGGATTGTTGGAGCAACTTTGACCTTGAGAAAATATGCAAGCACATTGTCCCATGCACACAGAGGGAGGGTTATCCGAATGCTTTGAAGATGTCTGCCTATGCAATGCTCGCAGATCTTTACACATTTAGTTGTGTTCCTGGTTACATCAGCTCTCTGGGACTGACTCCAGTACCTGAAGGACTACTTATCTGTGGACGGGATGAAAACCTGAAAGTAAAGCTGAGAGATTTAAACAAGTCCTTAAACGGACAATTTTCTGCCTCCAAGTCAGCAAGTGAAGATTCAAAAGAAGAGACAGACACACAAGAAAATAAAACCTGTTTAGCCTTCAATACTTCATCTACCCCTGTTGAGGAAACTGGCCTTGATGAGTGTTCTAGTGTCAAGCCGTTCCACCCCACCACTGACACATCACCATCACAGCGCAACTGGCTTGAAGTCAGCAAGCGGTGGGAGACACAGTTAGAGAAGCTTGCCAACGTGGATGAATGTAAAGTTTATAAAGTAGGAAACCTCACTCTTATATTTGATGATGATTACTTTCGCATAGCAAAGGGAAGTGATGGAACTGAGGTCTTCTTGGGCCTGAGGGATGATGGCACTGAAGTAGCTATAAAGAGAATGATCAGGTCAAACTATCAGTTTCTCAAGAATGAGGAAGGATTTTTACGTCTTCCAGAGCTTGACAGTAGCTGTATTGTGAGATACATGGACTTTGCAGAAGACAGTTTCTTTGGTTATCTTGCTCTTCAGCTCTGTGAATACACTCTGGATGAGTACATTAATACACACCTGTCCAAGGACGACACTCCTGCCCTGATGAAAATCACTCAAGAGGTGCTCCGCAGTTTAAGTGTCCTTCATGGTCCAACTACCAAAGTCCTTCATCGGGATATCAAACCTCTGTTTTGATAGGTGAGATATACTATAGCATTGCACAGTTAAGCCTTTCACACAGTTAAGCCTTTCACAGTTAAGCCTTTCACTAAATCTAATACATGGCTTTCATCATTATGGATTTAAAATCCATATGCAGTATCATAAAGTCATTTTCTAGTACCTATACTTATGAAAAGCATGATATTGTGATATTATTTATCCTTTACAGGTATCAATGGAAATGCAAAATTTCCAGTGGCAGATTTTGGCATAAGTCGCAGATTGACAGTGGAACAAACAACTCTATACACAGTCCCTGCAGGAACAAAATGCTGGATGGCCAAGGAGACGTTAGACAAACAAGGCTCTGGATATAAGAGGAGCTCTGACATACAGGTTGAGCAACGTGAAGATAGAATAAAGATTATTTCCTGTTTGTAGAGCGATGGACTGAATGATTGTTGTAATTTCAGGTGGCTGGGATGTTGGTATACTACGTTCTTTCTGGTGGACACCACCCCTTTGAAGGTCCACTTGGTGAGGAACTTGAACAGAATCGAAACATAATCAAGGGGACTTACACACTAGAACATGTGGCAGACGAGGTTGCAAAGGACCTCATTTAGTGGATGATCAATGAAGACCCTGCTGGGAGACCTACAGTGGAGGAGACCACCTCTTCTGGAAACCACAGAGGTGAAAATCCTTATTTGTCACTTGAAAAGTTGTTTTATTAGTATGTCTTTGTGTATAATAGGTAATAACGAAAATAATAATAAACATGGAGATAAAACTAAATTCTAGTTACAGTTACATGATTGACACAGTGACACAATTATATTACTCTATGTGCATAATTACAATAATTCATATTATTCAAATGTATTAATGCATTCAAGCAAATGTAATCTGTTAAACAAATTATAAACCAAGTGTAAAGGTAGTTAGCTTTCGATAAAGTTTGTAGACGCCTTAGGTTTTATCATCATGCAAGATTTGCATTATCCACGGCATGAAATTCTTACCTTACATAGACACCTTTGCCAGAGACTTACACTTATTTGCATCACTTGAGGCTTCCCATCACAATAAGTGATGGGACGAAATATGAGGCAGTGCTATTCTTAAACTGATTAGCATGAGACTGAGAGGGAAATTACAACATGGACATAACTTCCCCTATAATTTGTTTCAAATGTATTGATGTTCACCATTTGATCAGGAGATTGGATTACTTGATAAAAATTGGGAATCAGAAGGAGGCAGAGAACCATCGTAATGCTGACCCAGAGCTCGTTCAAGCGCTAGACCAAGATGTTGAGACGAGATCCTTCTATCAGTGGAAATCCAAGGTTAGCCAGACGACGTTTTATTCACTACTTACCACCACAAGCTATTTATGAGAGTGTAAAGCAATGTTAACACATACAGCAATTCTTTGCCTTCACAGCTGGCCCCTTCGTTGATCCAGAAGGTGGAGGGTAAAAAGAAGGCCTACACTGAGAACACATTGGGGTTACTGTGCTTCATACGCAACCTTGATGCACACTAGTAAGTCAAAAAACAACAATTAGTGTTAGTGGCACTGATCTAAATTTCAAATTGCTTTACATTTCAATCAATTGGGGAATTGAATAGATACTGTACTTATTTCAAATCCTAACATGACATACCAGATATCAAGTTAGATAATAAGATTTCCTCTGATTTCTGTTAATCAAATCTGCCTCTGTAATTGACGTTACAGTATGTTGAAACTGCCCAACACTGACATCATAGAAAATGGCTTTTGTGTTTTCTGTCTTTCTGTAGCACTAAGGTTGCGGATAAGGATGCAGATGCGGCCTGCTCTGTTTGCAAAGATCTGGTGACAACGTTTCCTGATCTCTTTGGATGCGTTTACAAGTTTGCTAAGAAACAGAACTGGAATACAAGACGACCTGATCTCTGCATGTTTTTAATGCAGAGGAACTAAGCTCATGATGCTGACATATACAGTGGGGCAAAAAAGTATTTAGTCAGCCACCAATTGTGCAAGTTCTCCCACTTAAAAAGATGAGAGGCCTGTAATTACCATCATAGGTACACTTCAACTATGACAGAAAAAATGAGAAGAAAAAAAATTCAGAAAATCACATTGTAGGATTTTTAATGAATTTATTTGCAAATTATGTTGGAAAATAAGTATTTGGTCAATAACAAAAGTTCATCTCAATACTTTGTTATATACCCTTTGTTGGCAATGACAGAGGTCAAACGTTTTCTGTAAGTCTTCACAAGGTTTTCACACACTGGTATTTTGGCCCATTCCACTCCATGCAGATCTCCTCTAGAGCAGTGATGTTTTGGGGCTGTTGCTGGGCAACATGGACTTTCAACTCCCTCCAAAGATTTTCTATGGGGTTGAGATCTGGAGACTGGCTAGGCCACTCCAGGACCTTGAAATGCTTCTTACGAAGCCACTCCTTCATTGCCCGGGCGGTGTGTTTGGGATCATTGTCATGCTGAAAGACCCAGCCACGTTTCATCTTCAATGCCCTTGCTGATGGTAGGCTTTGTTACTTTGGTCCCAGCTCTCTGCAAGTCATTCACTAGGTCCCCCCGTGTGGTTCTGGGATTTTTTCTCATCGTTCTTGTGATCATTTTGACCCCACGGGGTGAGATCTTGCGTGGAGCCCCAGATCGAGGGAGATTATCAGTGGTCTTGTATGTCTTCCATTTCCTAATAATTGCTCCCACAGTTGATTTCTTCAAACCAAACTGCTTACCTATTGCAGATTCAGTCTTCCCAGCCTGGTGCAGGTCTACAATTTTGTTTCTGGTGTCCTTTGACAGCTCTTTGGTCTTGGCCATAGTGGAGTTTGGAGTGTGACTGTTTGAGGTTGTGGACAGGTGTCTTTTATACTGATAAGAAGTTCAAACAGGTGCCATTAATGCAGGTAACGAGTGGAAGACAGAGGAGCCTCTTAAAGAAGTTGTTACAGGTCTGTGAGAGCCAGAAATCTTACTTGTTTGTAGGTGACCAAATACTTTTATCCCACCATAATTTGCAAATAAATTCATAAAAAATCCTACAATGTGATTTTCTGGATTTTCTTTCTCATTTTGTCTGTCATAGTTGAAGTGTACCTATGATGAAAATTACAGGCCTCTCTCATCTTCTTAAGTGGGAGAACTTGCACAATTGGTGGCTGACTAAATACTTTTTTGCCCCATAGTATGTGTTTACAGTCCAATTCTGTTTTTTTTGCCCAATTATTGGCAATAGAGCTGATCTGATTGGTCAAAAGACCAAAAATATCAGAATTGGGCTGTGTAAACACAGACTTTTTTTTTCATTTGGAAGATGCTGTTGAAATTCAATATATTTATGTTTATATATATCAACCATTCTTTAGAGTAAATAGATTAGTGCAAATTTGACACTATGTTTTGAAGGAAAATGGTTGATTTCAGTATAATATTTTCAGGAATACTTTCTATTAGATTGTCACAAAAAAATATATTATATGGTACATAGGCCAGCAGTGTATAAAAAGGTTTTGCTACTCATTATTCTATTTTAGCCTGCAAGTGGTAAGCAGGCCCAGTGATTGTCATGCATTCTGAGTGGGAGATTTTATGGAGGAACACTGTTAACTGTTGCCTACTAGGGTATGTAGTCATGTATGATTGTTCATGTAAGAGAATGTTTGATGCTGGAGTCATGAAATACTTTCTTCAAAAATGACTGTTAAATTGTTGCATAATTCCCAACGTAATCCCGCCTATTGAAATTGTATGGTTATTTTGGGGTAAATGACACGCTGCAATGGTTTGGTTGACAGAACGTTCTGCCCTTGTTGTTGGCCTGATCATGGCAGAAAATGTTACTGTAATGTAACAGCCATGGTTGTTTTATTAAAAGCTTGTTATACTATTAATTCATCCCTATAAAGAAATTGAATTGACAGCCTGTCTGTCTGAACTCTAAGCATTTACTTGATATTCCACTGGTCAATGCTTGGTCTCCCTGCAGAGTTCAACACAATTAACTATTTAGGCTCCATGTAAGGCTTGAGGGGGCTGCCTGAACATAATGGAAACCTGGAGGGAAAGAAGAGGGATAAGTCCTGGAGTGAACACAATGTAAACTGCCCACAAGAAGCCCTCAACTTAATTTAGGCTTGAGAGTTGCCTGTATGGTTCATATAACATATTATACAGCATAACTCATGTGCCCTTTTCTGTCAAATTAGGTCATTTCTAGGCAATATTTTTGACCATATAGGGGACCCCTTTTGCCTCAAGAGCAACCCCAAAGGCAAAAGTAAGTCAAATACCTTTAAAAGGACCTCCTCACATTCTCTTTGATAAACTGTTCTGAAGCTACTCGAATCATACATGACAAGTCCCCGAGCACCTCTCTCAATACACCTAGGATAAAATATAATTTTATTGTGAACATGTCCACCCTCTGACATCCCTGCCCACCAACAACAGCTGACGTTAGACCTAAACATCGCAGCCAGCGGAGGAGAATCTCAATTCACCTTGCTGAAAGAACACAATTGTAGCCTTAACCGATTAACGCAGGAAAAACCGTGACATCTGCATGTCGGGAAGACGCCAAGAAAATGTGAATAGTTTGAAAAGGAGTGAAAGTGATTGGCAAGGCCTGGTCAGCGAGGTGAGTGCGCTGAAAAAACCCTGTGACAATCGGTTGCATGAGTCATCAGTGATGATTAGCGAATAGAACTACGGTTGCCATATGGAAGGAGAAATTAAAGTCTCAATATACATCTTTTGTTACGATTATGAAGCCAAGTCTATGGATTCTAGGGTTGTTTGTGTGCATATAACCCACACAACGTATTTTAACACAAAGCGGTTAGTAGTCTACCGCCTGGTCCATCCAAAACAATAGACAGTATGTTGTGAAAAGTAGGTAGAATCTTAATGAGAATGATTTATGATTTACAAGTATTAACTCTGGGGGGTGGAGACATATCCAATTATTTCGGTTGTTGTTTTTTCTCAATTTGGAAAATATCTTTCTTTCACTTTGAAAATGTGGATTATTTGATCTAGATCTGTAGGATTTATTTGAATTCAATCCCTCTTTAGATTTTTTTTTTTCAAGGCAGCAAAATGTGAAAAAAAAGTTCAAGGGGTGTAGGTTTTCTATAGGCACTGTAGTTCCTGGTGTGTAAGTGTATCCGGTGTTATGTCCCTTTCTGTACCATTCTATATGTTGTTCCATTGTTCCTGGTGTTGAAGCATAAGCTGGAGAGTAAGGAGGCCCTCCTGATCCTGTCCAAAGAGCTGGACACCGGTCAAGAGGAGAGAGACCAGTACAAGCTGATGGCCAACCAGCTGCGAGAACACCACCAAGGACTCCAGAAGAAATACAGAGAGTTCATTATGAGTCTGCCTAAAGGATTTATATTTGAATATAGTACTCCTTTTCTGCCACGTTTTGCCTTAAAGTGATAGTTCGTCCAAATGACGAACTTGACTTTGTTTTATGGATATATGAAAAGGGTCTAAGGACTTAGAAAGTCAGTGACCCATGAATGTTTTTTATTTGATTTGCATTAGTATTATTGAGTGCAAAACAATGGGACCCCCTGTAAGCATGATTTCAATCGCAAGCCTAAATCACCTTGCAGTAAATCTTTGCATTTTTGTTATTTCTATTAGTTATTAAATGTGTGTTCTGTTTTGGGATGGAGATCCGTCTTTACCACCAGAAACGCAATCAGGTCAATTGTGCTGCTGTTGGCCATTAAATTCATATTCTTAAAACTCTTGGCACTTTATCACAATGATGATGGACAAGGCTCATCTGAAGTTTTGCCAGTTCAGCCTTAAAGCCAGGCTTTTTTTTCCATCTGTGACTCTCCCACTCTTTCACTTCCATCCCTTTTTGTTCTCCATCTCTCCCTATTTCTCTCCCTCTATCTCTTCCTCCTCTCCCCAGGTGAACTACACAACATGACCAAAAGTATGCGGCTTGTCGAACATCTCATTCCAAAATCATGTGCATTAATATGGAATTGGTCCCCCCTTTGCTGCTACAACAGCCTCCACTCTTCTGGGAAGGCTTTCCACTAGATGGTGGAACATTGCTGTGGGGACTTGCTTCCATTTAGCCACAAGACCATTAGTGAGGTCGGGCACTGATGTTGGGCGATTAGGCCTGGCACACAGTCGGCGTTCCAATTCATCCCAAAGGTGTTCGATAGGGTTGAGGTCAGGGCTCTGTGCAGGCCAGTCAATTTCTTCTATACCAATCTCGACAAACCATTTCTGTATGGACTTCACTTTGTGCATGGGGGCATTGTCATGTTGAAACAGTTCTTGTGCTGACGTTGCGTCCAGAGGTAGTTAGGAATTCTATAGTGAGTGTTGCAACCGAGGACAGATGATTTTTACGTGTTACGCACCTCAGCACCTGGCGGTCCAGTTCTGTGAGCTTGTGTGGCCGTTTTTACTCCTAGATGTTTCCACTTCACAATAGCAGCCCTTAAAGTTTCCAGGGGCAGCTCTAGCAGAGCAGAAATTTGATGAACTGACTTGTTGGAAAGGTGGCATCCTATGATAGGATGCCACGTTGAAAGTCACTGAGCTCTTCAGTAAAGCCATTCTGCTGCCAATGTTTGTCTATGGAGATTGCATGGATGTGCGCTCGATTTTATACACAAATTTTAAGGGGTGTCCACATACTTTTGTATGTACAGTGCATTCAGACCCCTTGACTTTTTCCACATTTGTCCATCTAAAATGGATGAAATTGTTTTTTTCCCCCTCATCAATCTACACACAATACCCCACAATGACAAAGCACAAACAGATCGTTAGAAATTTGAGGAAATTTATAATACAAAAAAACCCCATCTAATATCACATTTACATAAGTATTCAGACCCTTTACTAACTACTTTGTTGAAGCACCTAGGTAGCGATTACAGCCTTGAGTCTTCTTGAGTATGACGCTACAAGCTTGGCACACCTGTATTTGGGGAGTTTCTCCCATTCTTCTTTACAGATCCTCTCAAGCTCTGTCAGGGATGGGGAGCGTAGCTCCACAGCTATTTTCAGGTCTCTCCAGAGATGTTAGAAGGGTTCAAGTCCGGACTCTGGCTGGGCCACTCAAGGACATTCAGAGACTTGTCCCAAAGCCACTCCTGTGTTGTCTTGGCTGTGTACTTAGGGTCTTTGTCCTGTTTGAAGGTGAACCTTCACCCCAGTCTGAGGTCCTGAGCGGTCTGGAGCAGGTTTTCATCAAGGATCGCTCTGTACTTTGCGCCATTCATCTTTTCCTTGATCCTGACTAGTCTCCCAGTCTCTGCCGCTGTAAACCATCCCCACAGCATGATGCTGCCACCAACATGCTTCACCGTAGGGAGAGTGCCATGTTTCCTCCAGATGTGACACTTGTCATTCAGGCCAAAGAGTTCAATCTTGGTTTCGTCAGACCAGAGGATCTTGTTTCTCATGGTCTTAGAGTCCTTTAGGTGCCATTTGGCCAATACAAGCATGCTGTCATGTGCCTTTTACTGAGGAGTGGCTTCCGTCTGGCCACTCTACCATAAAGGCCTGATTGGTGGAGTACTGCAGAGATGGTTGTCCTTCTGGAAGGTTCTCCCATTTCCACAGAGGTTCTTGGTCACCGTCCTGACCAAGGCCCTTCTCCCCCGAATTTCAAGTTTCTTAGCAAATGGTCTGAATACTTATGTAAACAAGTTATTTCTTTTTTTAATACATTTGCAAAACCTGTTTTTGTCATTATGAGGTATTGTGTTTAGATTAATGAGAAAAATAAATAATTTGATAGATTTTACAATAAGGCTGTAATGTAGCAAAATATGGAAAAAGGGATGGGATTGTATGTTTGTATGTATACACTGTATGTGTATCTCTCCCTCCTCTCCCCAGGTAAACTTGGCTCAGCTGTTGAGAGACGAACTCAAACTTGTAAGTGAATCTGTCCCTTGTTCCTTCCTCTGTTTCACCCGTCTCTCCCTGGTCCACAGCTGCTGAGGATGACCATCATCAGACAGAGGCTGGGGGATGCGGAGGTGGGGGGGCACACCACTTCCCAGCCTATGAGAGAGAGAACATGGTCCATCAACTGGAGAAGGCAAGGTTACAGGGGGGATGGGACCTTGTCCAATGAGATTGCTCTTTTTCATATTCCGTTTTCAAAACTTTATGCTAAATCGTGCCCTGATGAACACGACCCAGTGCCTCTCCTTCATCAGCACTTTGAGAAGGCTGATAAGGAGATGCCTCCGCTGCATGTACTGTAACCTCGTCTGTCTCTCTCTCCTCTTGTCTTCCTGTCTCTCTCTGTCTCTCTATCTCTCTCTTCTCTCTCTCTTTCTGTCTGTGTGTTCAGATGGAGGAGCTGGAGTACAGTGTTACGGCGCTGACTGACGAGCTGCAGGACGTTAAGGCGGAGCACAGCAGAGGCCGAACGGCTCAACCTGGAGCTGAACCACATCCTGGGTGGCCACGAGACGCACATCATTGCTGTGGACGCCCTCTGTATGGAGAACAGGTGAGGGGGTCAAAGGTGCTATTATTACATTTGACATTACAGTTGATTCATTTAGCAGACACTCCTGTTCAGTGCGACTTACAGTCAGTGCATTCAACTAAGGTAGGTAAAAACAACAGCATGCCACATATCACACAGTTTCATGACTGTCATGATCAGGTCAGGTTACAGGAGACCACAACTCTACAGATTATCTCTCAACCCCAACAGAGGAGGAGAGATCTAGGGGTCTGAAAATGTGGGGGTTTTATGATCCTTCACGCCCCTAGTAAATCCCTGGCCACATACAAATTCCTTTGTCCTGTTACTATGGAGAACCTGCCTCAGAACATTAAACATGAAATAAAGGGACTTTGGAACAATGGTTTTCGTCAGCCACAATGGTGGTCATGACGATAGATGGAATATGAAAATGTATGTCATTTTTGTTTTGTTATTAAAGGTTAATAGAGGACGTTATTACGAAAACATTGTAACGTGAAGAGTTTTCCTAGTATATGTTTGATGTTTATACATTGTACGTTGTGTGGAAAATGTCCAAATCAAAGGGAATGTTTTGGTAAAGATGAAATGTTAAGTTAGTTGTCTAAAATTGGATTTGAGAAAAACCTAGACCTTGCTCTTAACTTGGTACGCCCAGAGAATTGCCCTAAAGGCGGTTACGCCCACTTCTGACCCAAGGGTATAAAACCTGTGAGTAAAGAATTTACAGATTAGACGACGTGACCCAAGCTGCAGCCAAGGTCTAAAAAGTAAACGAACTCAGAACGCAACACAAGTTTGAAGACAAATAAATATTTTTCTACCCAAACTACAGATGAGTAGTTGTGTCTAAGCGGGTGAATTCAAGCCAGACCCCATAGCATCCAATCTCAGCGGATCGTGGTATCTAAAACGTTTCATTCCTATGCTGTGAGCTCTGAGCTACAGAGCTGTCTGTCCTCAGAAGACCCCTTCCAGAGCAAAGGGTGAGGGAACAGACTCCTAAGCCAAAAGGACACTGACATCGTGAGGACGACCAGAAAGGTACGTCCACGCAGAGAATCCTCGGAGGTCTACCCCACGTAATTACATCATTATATTCTGACCCATAAGAGCGGCAGTTTGGGGCAAGGTTAGGGTTAGAATAGCATAGCTGACAAATTCACCCAAATGTATATTTCTCTCGTGTACTTTGTTTTTTCTTTCTCTCTTTGAAATCCCCATTTTGGGTAACACGCACCATAGTGTGTTGGCCCGTTATACTAAGTTCTAATCAATAGCCTATAATGTGTTTTGTCTATGTGTATCTTTTATCATCATTTTAGCTTTTTAGTAAATAAGTATTCAACTAAGATTGGTGTGGTACGAACTCATTGGTGAGACCCGGGTCCGTGCAGATTCACGGACTATACGACATTCAGAACGAGATTGTAGAGATAACTGGTGAATTAGCGGCTGTTGTAAAATCGATATTCTGATATTCTTTGAGTTCATTTGGGAAATAGAAACTCAACAAAAACTAGTTTTCCCATGGTGCCCCAGGTTAATGAGTTAATAATGGCCCGATTCAGTTAATCACGCAATTAGAAACTTTTAATCATTCGATGAACAACAGTCGTCACATTAACTAATACAACGTCACAACACAGTATTAAACAGAATGAAATGAGCCCCAGCAGACAAACAATGTAACTACTGTACACTATAAAATTAGACATTTTCATACACTGCAAGGTTGGCACTGCTTCAATATCATGCTATTCCAGCTAGCCATAGGGTGTTGTGTGTGACCTCCTTTTGGACTTGGTTGAACCTCTCATGTAAATACCTGACAAAGGGCTAAAATAGCCTTCATCTTTTCAGCTAACAGCAACAAGAAACAATTCTTCAACTTCAAACACACACAGAACACCCTAGCTGGAATAGAATGACACTGAAGTGGTGCCAACCTCGCAGTGTATGAAACTGTTTGTCCAAGTCCAATATCATGAAATACAAGGTAGAGGTGTCATCCTGTCTGTCATCCTGTCTGTCTGTGACAGTGGACTCAATTCGATCCAACCCGCATTGCAGTAACAAGTCTTTTTTTTAACCATCAGGTAGACTCCCCTCATGGTTCAATACTTTGTTTGTGTGTGTGTGTGTGTGTGTGTGTGTGTGTGTGTGTGTGTGTGTGTGTGTGTGTGTGTGTGTGTGTGTGTGTGTGTGTGTGTGTGTGTGTGTATGTGTGTGTGTGTGTGTGTGTGTGTGTGTGTGTGTGTGTGTGTGTGTGTGTGTGTGTGTGTGTGTGTGTGTGTGTGTATGTGCGTGTGTGTGTAGGCAGTAAACAATGGCGCTGTGTCAACATTGCATTGCAATTACATTGAATTCTAGCCAGTGTCTCTTGACAGTCCCAAAGAGAGTTAGAGTTGATAGAGGTGACAGCTGATAAGGGGGAGGGTTGTTTTGCAGACTGTGTCGGAGACGAGGAAGAAATCCAAAGTGTCTGTGAAGTCCAACAGCAGTGCTCTAACAGGAGTCATCTCTGCCAGACAAGGTACACCACCCTCACATACAGATACATCCAGCGACCACATGGCAGGTCCCAATTCAGACTGGCAGCTTGCTCTGCGGTGAATAAGATAAGGAGACTGGTCAGAGCAACGGATCCCAGAACAGAAATGAGGAGTTATCTAAGTGATCTCCTCTGTCCGTCTTTCATTGCAGCTAGGTGATGCATATAACAGTGAGTATAAACACAGCTACTGAGTTGCGATGATGTCACCTTCCCTGACACCTGAAGGATCTATTCGAGGACCTGTATAGGAGGTATTGTAGTGTGGTAGTGCAGGTTGCATTACAGTCTACAATAGCATGCTGATGTTGTGTAGATGTCGTACCATTCAAAGGGCACCCTCAATTTATTTTCAGCTCTTGTGAAGGCAAATCCTATTTTTTCAACCAGACCAGGATTCCAGTTTCATACATGAAAGCATCTGTAATCCCTATTATGTCTTAATTAAGCAGACATTCTTCATTAGAGTTATGTTAAGACTCCGGTGCCTAACTTTCTAAAAAAAATAACACCTAATTTGTATTCTGAGTTCTGGCAGTGAGACAAATCAGAGGTCTTGATTGACAGGTGTCGGGGGAGCCAGCAGAATAGGGCAGCAGTTAAAGCTAGAGGGAGCAGTGAGGTAGTATATTGTACAGACAGCTGTTTCTATCTCTCTGTCACTCTTTCACTCACTCACTCACTCACTCACTCACTCACTCACTCACTCTCTCGCTTTTGCTTTCTTGCTTTCTTTTTCAGACCTGTGTGTCACTCCTGTCTATATACTGTTTCTCCTATAATATTTGTTGCTTTCTTGCGATCTGTTTGGTCTCCCTCGTTCTATACCTCTTCCTCCTCACTCTTTTACACTTCTGTCTCTTTATCTCCCTCTTATTCCCCCTCTCCTCTATTTGACCTCCTTCCTCTTGTATCTTTGCCCTGGCGACTTTCTCCCATTCACTCCTTTCCTCCCTCTCTCTACCTTGGTTTCTTTACCCCTTGTCTCTCTCTCTATGTTCCTATCCCCCTTCTTTAGCTTATCTCTGTCGCTCTGTTTCTGTCTCTCTCTCTCTCTCTCTCTCTCTCTTTGCCTCTCTGTCTCTGTCTCTCTGTCTCTCTCTCTTTTTCTCGGTCTCTCTCTCTCTTTGCCTCTCTGTCTCTCTCTTTGTCTTTCTGTCTCTGTCTCTCTGTCTCTCTCTCTTTTTCTTTGTCTCTCTCTCTCTTTGCCTCCTCTGTCTCTCTCTCTTTGTCTTTCTGTCTCTGTCTCTCTGTCTCTCTCTCTTTTTCTCTGTCTCTCTCTCTCTCTGTCTCTCTCTCTCTTTGCCTCTCTGTCTCTCTCTCTTTGTCTTTCTGTCGCTATGTCTCTCTCTTTTTGTCTCTGTCTCTCTCTCTTTGTTTCTCTCTGTCTGCAGTGCAGGAGTGGTTGTCTGAGGATCAGGCCTGCAGTCTCCTGGCCACGCCCCAGTCCATTTCTTACCTCAAGTCTCTGGCCACAGCACCAGAGACGCAACGACAGGCACACACACACATGTCTATAGTACACAGCGGCCTAGACACACACTCCACCACAGTCCAAACACAAGTTCATATACCACACAATGTCCTCCCCTCCTCCTAGTTGGTTACAATAATGAGTTTAAATCATGACATTGGGCTTCTGCCTGGTTTGATAGTACTAGATCTAGCAGCTAGCTAACTCTACAGAGAACACAGCACCACACCATGAGCAAACACACTGTGTCTACCAACATTTATATGCAAATGCCTAGTTACAGTTTATCCCAAATGCTAAAACACAATTCTGGCTGGTTTTATCAAAATACTTAACACAATTCACAAAACCACACACCCAAACTGCAAAATACCTCATATATCCTGCAAAATGAAACCCTGCAACCAAAATTACATACAGCATGATCAAAATCAAACGTTTGCACGAAATGGCACAAACTTAATTCATATTACCAGATTTTGTCTAACCAACTACACCACTGTTGGGGCGGCAGGGTAGACAGGGTAGCCTAGAGCGTTGGACTAGTAACCGGAAGGTTGCAAGTTCAAACGCCCGAGCTGACAAGGTACAAATCTGTCGTTCTGCCCCTGAACAGGCAGTTAACCCACTGTTCCTAGGCCGTCATTGAAAATAAGAATTTGTTCTTAACTGACCTGCCTGGTTAAATAAAGGTAAAATAAATAAATAATGAAAAGCATTCTCATCTTCAGTATGTTTTTTTGCCATAATACTAAAATAGTTCAAATTGTAGAAAATTCTTCAGATGCACAGAAATATTTGTAGACACACACACACGCTGTTGAAACATTTTATTTTTCACCAAACAAGTCAGTGCAACATATTCACAGCAGATATATTTACATTAGACTGAACAAAAATATGCTCACAAAAAAACAGTAAACTGAAAAAGAAAATAGCAGAAAAAATATATAGAAAAAAAGAGGCAAGAAAAATTATTAGGCAGCATCTTGCCGCACAGCTGGGTCTGGCCACAACGCCGCGTCCACATCACAGGCAATATCTTCCCTTGCCAGACATCGAGGGAAGAAGAGCCTTGAGTGCCTTTATCCATCCCTGAATCGCACCCACATCAATCTCATGACATGCCTCTTCCATAGCCTGCACAAGAGGCATGTGCACAAAGGGCTGCCGGTCGTATACCTTCCACCGCCGTGCCGAAAACAACTCTTCTATGGGGTTCAGAAATGGTGAGTATGGTGGGAGGTATTGCACGAGAAATGGTGGGTGGTCAGCAAACCAGTTTTGGACTGGAGCTGCACGTTGAAAGCTCACGTTGTCCCATACTACAACGTACCGGGTTCTTTGATGGTCTGCATCATTCATACGCTCTGGTGGTATGAGAACGTTGTAGAGTCTGCCCAGAAATGTGAGAATATGGGCTGTTGTATGGTCCAAGGTTGGCATGACGGTGGAGGACACCATGCGTATTGGAGATGACAGCGCACATTGTGATGTTCCCACCACGTTGGCCAGGAACATCTATAATGGCTCTGTGGCCAATGACATTTCTCCCCCTTCTTCTGGTCTCTGCTAGGTTGAACCCAGCCTCATCTATAAAGATGAACTCATGTGGGATTGCATGAGCATCCATTTCCAGTACTCCCTGAAAACAAAGAACAAAAGCAGTCAATATGGTGTTACCCAGTACACTGGGAAACAATGTTGTGTGTAGTGTACTGCAGTCAATATGGTGTTATCCAGTACACTGGGAAACAATGTTGTGTGTAGTGTACTGCAGTCAATATGGTGTTATCCAGTACACTGGGAAACAATGTTGTGTGTAGTGTACTGCAGTCAATATGGTGTTATCCAGTACACTGGGAAACAATGTTGTGTGTAGTGTACTGCAGTCAATATGGTGTTATCCAGTACACTGGGAAACAATGTTGTGTGTAGTGTACTGCAGTCAATATGGTGTTATCCAGTACACTGGGAAACAATGTTGTGTGTAGTGTACTGCAGTCAATATGGTGTTATCCAGTACACTGGGAAACAATGTTGCGTGTAGTGTACTGCAGTCAATATGGTGTTATCCAGTAATATAATATATGCCATTTAGCAGACGCTTTTATCCAAAGCGACTTACAGTCATGTGTGCATACATTCTACGTATGGGTGGTCCCGGGAATCGAACCCACTACCCTGGCGTTACAAGCGCCATGCTCTACCAACTGAGCTACAGGAGGACCTCACTGGGAAACAATGTTGCGTGTAGTGTACTGCAGTCAATATGGTGTTATCCAGTACACTGGGAAACAATGTCGCGTGTAGTGTACTGCAGTCAATATGGTGTTATCCAGTACACTGGGAAACAATGTTGCATATAGTGTACTGCAGTCAATATTGTACTTACATCCACATATGCTCGTTTGACCTCTTTGTTTCTTTGAGAGTTTCTCTCAAAAGGCACCTTATAAAGTTGTTTCATTCTGATTTGGTTTCGCGTGAGAATGTGAGCCAATGTGGACAGACTGACTCGTTGAATGTTGTTGAATATGGTGTTGTCTTGGATGATGTGGCTTTGAATTTCTCGTAATCTGATTTTCCAAAACCAAGTTTACAATGGCAGCTTCCTGTACCCCGGTGAACATGTGGCCCCTTCCTCCACCATGGTTGCGTCTCTCAATCCTTCAGAAAAACAAAAAAACTAAAATATAGGGCTTGGGCAATGCCCAACCTAAAGATATTTCCCCCACAGTAGAGTAAATTCTACAGGAAATTTGTGCAGTTAGTGTATGACATCAGCCATTCCTGAAGTAAACAGGTGTCACCCAACTGATACACTATGACATGGGGTCTACCAGCTCTACCCCTACCTCTCACTCTTCCTCCCCCTCTCACCCTCCCTCTTCCTCTCTCTGCAACGGCTTCCATTCTTGTTGTAAAGCAAAAGGTGCTCACCTGTGGTCTTTTCATAGTGCTTACTTCCTGATTGAAGTAGTAACAAAGAACCATTGAGGTGTTTGGCCAGGTGGCACATGTATTGGCCAATTAGCTCATGTAGTGTCATTTTGAATGGCAGTGTTTTGAAATGGCAAACATGTGACTTTATGTCAGATTGTTGTGTGTTATGCAGAGAACCGTGTGCAGTGCATTTAAGTGCATTTAAAAAGTGCCATTTTGAATTGCAAAATGTGTGTAAAGCAGAAAATGTGTTTAGACTTTTGGAGACTTGAGAAGAGGTTTTGCTCTCTGTGTGTCAGTTTAAATAATTGTGCTGTGCAGGTCATTTTAGTGTGTTAGCAATTGGAAAAAACTGTAATGCCAGCGACAATAGAACTGTATGATTAAATGTTACCCAGCGTTACTTACACTTCAACTAACCAATGAACTGACCAATGAAATGCAGTTTTATTAACTTGGTGTATCCCCTCCCTGGCTGCGGATGCTTGACCTACCGCTGGTCTCTGGGAATAGGGAGTATGTGTTGTGTATTGCGCCCTTAACCCATACCCACCATTGTGTCATGCTAGTACAATCCTGAGCATTCTCTCAAAACTGCCAGCTCATACCCACCACCCTGATGCCACCTCATACCCACCATCCTGATGCCACTTCATATCCACTGTCCTGATGCCACCTCATATCCACTGTCCTGGCGCTGACCAGCTGGACTCACTGACATTTTCATCCTCTCCCTGACCCAGTCTGTAATACCTACATGTTTCAAGCAGACCACCATAATCCCTGTGCCCAAGAATGCAAAGGTAATCTGCCTAAATGACTATTGCCCTGTAGCACTCACATCTGTAACCATGAAATGCTTTGAAAGCCTGGTCATGGCTCACGTCAACACCATCATCCCAGACACTCTGGACCCACTTAGTCAATCAAATTCATTTACAAAGCCCTTTTTAAACTCCAATTTGCATACCGCCCCACCAGATCCACAGACAACGCAATCTCTATTGCACTCCACACTGCCCTTTCCCACTTGGACAAAAGGAACACCTACGTGAGAATGCTGTTCATTGACTACAGCTCAGCATTCAACACCATAGTGCCCTCCAATCATCACTAAACTAAGGACCATGGGATTAAACATATCCCTCTGCAACTGGATCCTGGACTTCCTGACTGGCCACCCCAGGTGGTGAGAGTATAACTACACATCCGCCTCGCTGGCCCTCAACACGGGGGCCCCACAGGGGTGTGCCCTTAGTCCCCTCCTGTAATCCCTGTTCATTCACGACTGTGTGGCTGCGCACGACTCCAACACATCACTCAGTTTGCTGACGACACGAAGGTGGTAGGCTTGATAACCAACGATGATGAGACAGCCTACAGGGAGGAGGTCAGAGACCTGGAAAGGTGGTGCCAGGACAATAACCTCTCCCTCAATGTGAGTAAGACAAAGGAGCTGATCGTGGACTCCAGGACATGGGGCTGTAGTAAAACACGTCGAGCGCTTGAAGTTCCTCGTTGTCCACATCACTAAGGACCTATTATGGTCCAAACACACCAACACAGTCATGAAGAGGGCACGACAATGCCTCTTCCCCCTAAGGAGGCTGAAAAGATATGGCATGGGCCCTTGGATGCTCAAAAAGTTAAACAGCTGCACCATTGAGAGCATCTTGACTTACTGCATCATCGCTTGGTATAGAAACTGCTTGGCATCCGACCGCAAGGCGCTACAGAGGGTGAGTATGGCCCAGTACATCACTGGGGCCAAGCTCCCTGCCATACAGGACCTCTATACCAGGCGGTGTCAGAGGAAGGCCCTAAAAATTGTTCAGCCACCCAAGTCGTAGACTGTTCTCTCTGTTACCGCACGGAAAGCGGTACCGGAGCGCCAATTCTGGTACCAAAAGGCTCCTGAACAGCTTCTTTCTACCCCCAAGCCATAAGACTTCTGAACAGTTAATCAAATGGCCACCCTGACTATTTGCATTGACCCCATTTGAGGGTTTTTTGCACTGACGTTCTTGCACTGGTTCTATGCACACTAACTGGACTCTATCTAAACACAAACACACACTCTACATACGCTCACACAAACACACAACACACACACACATGCATATTGACGCCACACACACACTCACACTTTCACATACGCTGCTGCTACTGTTTATTACCTATCCTGATTGCCTGGTCACTTTTACCCCTACCTACATGTACATATTACCTAAATTACCTCAGTTACCTCATACCTCTGCATATTGACTTGGTACTCCTTGTATATAGTCTTATTGTTATTTTATTGTGTTACTATGTCCTTTTCTTTCTGATTTGCTCATCGTCTTGGTTCTGTAGCTCAGTTGGTAGAGCATGGCGCTTGTAACGCCAGGGTAGTGGGTTCGATTCCCGGGACCACCCATACGTAGAATGTATGCACACATGACTGTAAGTCGCTTTGGATAAAAGCGTCTGCTAAATGGCATATATTATTTATTATTTTATCTACAGGAAAAGGCTGATCGACAGGCCCCATTAACATAGACTGTTCTCTCTGCTACCGCACGGAAAGTGGTACCGGAGCACCAAGTCTAGAACCAAAAGGCTCCTTAACAGCGTCTACCCCCAAATCATTAACTGCTGAACAATTAATCAAATGACCACCAAGACTATTTACATTGACATGCCTGCCTTGTTATTGTTATTTTAATTATGTTACTTTTTATTTTACTATTTTAATTTTATTTAGTAAATATTCTCTTAACTCTCTTTCTTGAACTGCATTGTTACTTAAGGGCTTTTAAGCAAGCATTTCACGGGAAAGTCTACACCTGTTGTATTCAGAGCATGTGACAAATCAAATTTGATTTGGTTTGATCTTTTCTTACTTTTTAATTCTGCAAAGTCTACACCTGTTATATTCGGCGCATGTGACAAATACATTTTTATTTAATTTAATTAATGCCAGCTCATACCCACCGTCCTGATGCCAGCTCACTACCACCGTCCTGATGCCAGTTCATACCCACCGTCCTGATGCCAGCTCATACCCACCGTCCTGATGCCAGCTCACACCCACCGTCCTGATGCCAGCTCACTACCACCATCCTGATGCCAGCTCATACCCACCGTCCTGATGCCAGCTCACTCCCACCGTCCTGATGCCAGCTCATACCCACCGTCCTGATGCCAGCTCACCCACCGTCCTGATGCCAGCTCATACCCACCGTCCTGATGCCAGCTCATACCCACCGTCCTGATGCCAGCTCATACCCACCGTCCTGATGCCAGCTCACTACCCATGCCAGTCCTGATGCCAGCTCATACCCACCGTCCTGATGCCAGCTCATACCCACCGTCCTGATGCCAGTTCATACCCACCGTCCTGATGCCAGCTCATACCCACCGTCCTGATGCCAGCTCATACCCACCGTCCTGATGCCAGCTCCCACCGTCCTGATGCCACATACCCACCGTCCTGATGCCAGCTCATACCCACCGTCCTGATGCCAGCTCATACCCCTGAGTGACCGTGATGCCAGCTCATATGCCCACCGTCCTGATGCCAGTTCATACCCACCGTCCTGATGCCAGTTCATACCCACCGTCCTGATGCCAGCTCATACCCACCGTCCTGATGCCAGCTCACCCACCGCCCTGATGCCAGCTCATACCCACCGCCCTGATGCCAGCTCATACCCACCGCCCTGATGCCAGCTCATACCCACCGTCCTGATGCCAGCTCATACCCACCGTCCTGATGCCAGCTCACACCCACCGTCCTGATGCCAGCTCCTGATGCCAGCTCATACCCACCGTCCTGATGCCAGCTCATACCCACCGTCCTGATGCCAGCTCACACCCACCGTCCTGATGCCAGCTCATACCCACCGTCCTGATGCCAGCTCATACCCACCGTCCTGATGCCAGCTCATACCCACCGTCCTGATGCCAGTTCATACCCACCGTCCTGATGCCAGTTCATACCCACCGTCCTGATGCCAGCTCATACCCACCGTCCTGATGCCAGCTCATACCCACCGTCCTGATCCCAGCTCATACCCACCGCCCTGATGCCAGCTCATACCCACCGTCCTGATGCCAGCTCACACCCACCGTCCTGATGCCAGCTCACACCCACCGTCCTGATGCCAGCTCACACCCACCGTCCTGATGCCAGCACATACCCACCGCCTGATGCCAGTTCACCCACCGTCCTGATGCCAGTTCATACCCACCGTCCTGATGCCAGCTCATACCCACCGTCCTGATGCCAGCTCATACCCACCGTCCTGATGCCAGCTCATACCCACCGTCCTGATGCCAGCTCATACCCACCGTCCTGATGCCAGCTCATACCCACCGTCCTGATGCCAGCTCACACCCACCGTCCTGATGCCAGCTCACACCCACCGTCCTGATGCCAGCTCACACCCACCGTCCTGATGCCAGCTCACACCCACCGTCCTGATGCCAGCACACCCACCGTCCTGATGCCAGCTCACACCCACCGTCCTGATGCCAGCTCACACCCACCGTCCTGATGCCAGCTCATACCCACCGTCCTGATGCCAGCTCATACCCACCGTCCTGATGACCGCTCACACCCACCGTCCTGATGCCAGCTCACACCCACCGTCCTGATGCCAGCTCATACCCACCGTCCTGATGCCAGCTCACACCCACCGTCCTGATGCCAGCTCATACCCACTGTCCTGATGCCAGCTCACACCCACCGTCCTGATGCTAGCTCATACTCACCGTCCTGATGCCAGCTCACACCCACCGTCCTGATGCCAGCTCACACCTTGTGTATTCACGTCAACTTTTGGGATCTTCTCACCAGCTGTATGTAGTCACTTGCTTAACTTCTGAACCCAGAGCAACAACATCATGCCCACTGTCCACCTACTCAATACATAACATTTGTGTTAACAGTTTGTCGGGAGAGTCTACTTACTGCTCCCTTTTATCAAAATTAGAGGGGGAATCCATCTTTGTGTATATTTCAATGTTAGTACAAATACAGTCTCCAATACTGGGACGAGTCAGATCCATATGCTGAGATAGGACAAATGGAAGCACCCACCTAATTATCTATGTCACACGTGCTAATTGGAATTGCACATTTTTTGCATATCCCACTCCCCCTGAGAGTTGGGTCAGAGCCAGGGATCAGCCATTATTGATGGCGACCCTAGAACAGTTAAGGTTAAGTGCTTTGCTCAAGGGCACATCGGCAGATGTTTCAACGAGTCGACTCTGAGATTTGAACCAGTGGCATTTCAGTTACTGATCCAATGCTCCTAACCGCTATGCTACCTGCCGCCCGGCCAGAGCAGTGTCGATGATCGTTGAATGTCAGATTAGCCTCTAGCAACAGGTGTTTCATGTGTGTTAGGATTTACACAGGATATTTCTAGATCCATTCACTTATATGGGAAGGATGGATGGTCTGTGGAACTCTGCATTTGTCCGTGTCTCATGCATTAGGGTCACTTTGGGATGCGTTCCAAAACTACCTGTGATGAATTGCAAAGGTAATTTGGGGAGATATTTCCCCCGTAAGGACGCGTCCCATAACAGCATCAAGTCAGGGCTGTCGAAGGGGTCGTTCCCGCTGCTTATTAAATATGTCAAATGCCAACGGCTTAATTCTTAATAACATGATTACTACCTGAACTAGTTTAACACAACTGTTCTCAAGTCAGGAATACATAGTGCCATTAAGAGATAAGGCAGCCAGACCTGAGATTATGAGACAGTACGTCCAGCATGCACCAGAGGGGGGTGTTGGTCTGTATTTAAAGTGCCACTGGCAAGATTTAGGTGGCGAGCAGCGGCTCGATGAGGCTCGCCTGTCATGAGACTGTCATTCTCCCCGCCATAAAACTGACAAGCATCCATTACTGAAAATGATTGGCCACATTACAAACACATTTAGGGGAATGTGCTGTTATTAGGGAATTTGGAGACGAGGCCCAAAGTGCCACATGACTCTGTCCACCACCACAGTCGGCGTGGGGCAGAGGGAGGGAGAGATGGCGAGAGAGATAAAGAGAGCGAGTGAGAGAGAGAGAGGAAAAGAGAGAGTGGCCGTGTCAAGATGGACAGACGACGGGGCGAAAATAAAAAACGAAAGAGGTGCCGATTGGGGGCACGCCCTGAGTCAAAACATTAGAGGTGCTGATTGCGGGCACGCCCTGAGTCAAAACATTAGAGGTGCCGATTGGGGGCACGCCCTGAGTCAAAACATTAGAGGTGCTGATTGGGGGCACACCCTGAGTCAAAACATTAGAGGTGCCGATTGGGGGCACGCCCTGAGTCAAAACATTAGAGGTGCCGATTGGGGGCACGCCCTGAGTCAAAACATTAGAGGTGCCGATTGGGGGCACACCCTGAGTCAAAACATTAGAGGTGCCGATTGGGGGCACGCCCTGAGTCAAAACATTAGAGGTGCCGATTGGGGGCACGCCCTGAGTCAAAACATTAGAGGTGCCGATTGGGGGCACGCCCTGAGTCAAAACATTAGAGGTGCCGATTGGGGGCACGCCCTGAGTCAAAACATTAGAGGTGCCGATTGGGGGCACACCCTGAGTCAAAACATTAGAGGTGCCGATTGGGGGCACGCCCTGAGTCAAAACATTAGAGGTGCCGATTGGGGGCACACCCTGAGTCAAAACATTAGAGGTGCCGATTGGGGGCACGCCCTGAGTCAAAACATTAGAGGTGCCGATTGGGGGCACGCCCTGAGTCAAAACATTAGAGGTGCCGATTGGGGGCACACCCTGAGTCAAAACATTAGAGGTGCCGATTGGGGGCACGCCCTGAGTCAAAACATTAGAGGTGCAGTGCGTTGTTCCCAAACGACAAGTAAAAAGGGAGGAAAAAAACACTGCGACTCACTCAAATAGACTCGTGATTGACTCGACTACCCAAAACCCCCCTGGGAGCGATCCCCTGTTGAAGGAGCGCTGGAATACACACCGAAAGCCTGTCAGGGCACATCAGCCAGACTCGACGGCAAAACGTGGCGAGACTCATAGCCTACCACACTGGAGAAGAAGATATAGGGTCCAATGCCCTGATAGATAGACATATCATTACCAGGGTCTATTTGAACCGAGCTCCCTCTCTCTGCCCTGTCGCTGCTGCCGACCTCTCCGCGGATCAACGTCAGGGATGGTGCGGCCCGGCGTCTCGTGAAGACGGTGTCCCGGTTGTGACAGACCTGCCACCTTGTCAAAATAAGAGGGATATAGGCGTACAGTATGGGGGTTTTATCATTTGGTTGTCAGTTCAAAGGTGGATACATGGCTATTTGTGGAGGTGGTTACTTACCTCTCTGCTGTCTTTGTTTTAGAATGTGTTTGTATACAGTATCAGGTGAAGGTGCCTCTGGGTGTTTACAGATCCCTGTTTGAGCTGTAGGATATGTTTGGGCAGAAGCAGGATGCGGTGTCAGTGTAGACACTCGACTTTGTGAGCGTGTACATTCATATCTGGATGCATAGTGCGTACTGGTGGGATATCTGTCTCAGTGTGTCCCTGCATGCCTGGTGTGTTTGTGTATATGATTGTATGCGAGTGTGTGTGTGTGTGTGCCTGTGTGTGTGTATGAGATGCGAGAGTGAGTGGGTATCTGCCTGTGTGTGTGTGTGTGTGTGTGTGTGTGTGTGTGTGTGTGTGTGTGTGTGTGTGTGTGTGTGTGTGTGTGTGTGTGTGTGTGTGTGTGTGTGTGTGTGTGTGTGTGTGTGTGTGTGTGTGTGTGTGTGTGTGTGTGTGTGTAGGAGGAATGGACGGATGGATGGGCAGCTGTCAGGAGGGTATAAAGCCAATCCTCCACACTTCCTCCTGAGCACGGCGTGTGCTGAAGACCTGCTGTGCTCAGCCCGGGCTCTGCTCTGCATACATAATAACCACCTTATTACTGATTTAAAAAGCATCCTGAACAACTTACAAGTCACCAAAGGCCCTCTCAACTCAGAGAGAGCAAATCTCTCAGCCAGTATAATGGATATTGTCACAAGAAAAGTTTGAAGTAATGCTGAGGTGTTTTTAGCACGTGGTTCAGTTGGTAGAGCATGGGGTTTGCAACACCAGGGTTGTGGGTTCAATTCCCACAGGGGACCAGTATGAAAAAGTCTGAAAATGTATGTACTCTCTACTCTGTCGCTAATGATAAGCAAATCTGCTAAATTCCTTTTCTTTTTAAATGTCAAATGTAGGATATGCCTTGCCATTGCAAGGATCCCAATGGGTGTTTCAATATGCTGACATAAGAAATGAGTGTACAGAAAAGGGATTGTGGTGAGTCTTCGTCTATAAACATCTTTAGAGGAAAGAAAAAGGGTAAACTGTACAAGAAATTCGAGGGACTGTCTGCAACCATTGGCATACAGCAGATTGATTTGAGGTGGAATTGACTCCAACCCCTGATATACGCCAGAAAAGATGAGCAGTGCCCTGCATTCATAACATAACTGTTTGGTTGCTCTTCATGAAACATAATATTGAAACTTGATATTGAAACTTGATATTGAAACATGATATTGAAACGTGCCACTGAAACTTGATATTGAAACATGATATTGAAACGTGCCACTGAAACTTGATACTGAAACTTGATATTGAAACATGATATTGAAACGTGCCATTGAAACTTGATATTGAAACATGATATTGAAACGTGCCACTGAAACTTGATACTGAAACATGATATTGAAATGCCACTGAAACTTGATACTGAAACATGATATTGAAACGTGCCACTGAAACTTGATACTGAAACATGATATTGAAACGTGTCACTGAAACATGATATTGAAACGGATACTGAAACATGATATTGAAACGTGCCACTGAAACTTGATACTGAAACATGATATTGAAACGTGCCACTGAAACTTGATACTGAAACATGATGTTGAAACGTGCCACTGAAACTTGATACTGAAACATGATATTGAAACGTGCCACTGAAACTTGATACTGAAACATGATATTGAAACGTGCCACTGAAACTTGATACTGAAACATGATATTGAAACGTGCCACTGAAACTTGATACTGAAACATGATATTGAAACGCGTCACTGAAACTTGATACTGAAACATGATATTGAAACGTGCCACTGAAACTTGATACTGAAACATGATATTGAAACGTGCCACTGAAACTTGATACTGAAACATGCCACTGAAACTTGATACTGAAACATGATATTGAAACGTGCCACTGAAACTTGATACTGAAACATGATATTGAAACGTTCACTGAAACTTGATACTGAAACATGATATTGAAACGTGCCACTGAAACTTGATATTGAAACATGATATTGAAACGTGCCACTGAAACTTGATATTGAAACATGATATTGAAACGTGCCACTGAAACTTGATACTGAAACTTGATATTGAAACATGATATTGAAACGTGCCACTGAAACTTGATATTGAAACATGATATTGAAACGTGCCACTGAAACTTGATACTGAAACATGATATTGAAATGTGTCACTGAAACTTGATACTGAAACATGATATTGAAACGTGCCACTGAAACTTGATACTGAAACATGATATTGAAACGTGCCACTGAAACTTGATACTGAAACATGATATTGAAACGTGCCACTGAAACTTGATACTGAAACATGATATTGAAACGTGCCACTGAAACTTGATACTGAAACATGATATTGAAACGTGCCACTGAAACTTGATACTGAAACATGATATTGAAACGTGCCACTGAAACTTGATACTGAAACATGATATTGAAACTTGCCACTGAAACTTGATACTGAAACATGATATTGAAACGTGCCACTGAAACTTGATACTGAAACATGATATTGAAACGTGTCATCATCCTTTTTTCCATTCTTCTGTTTTTGTTTGTGTTTCACACTTCAGTGCACCTAGAAGTGTTTTTTGTCTTGCGTCCAGTGATTGTGTGTGTTTGTCTGCGCATAAATGTGTGTGCGTGTGTGATGTCTGGTATACGGTGCACGGTCCCCTATGAGTAGCATATGGCGTCAGCCCAGGAGGCGGGCAGCCATCACTAATGAAGACGGATGACAGGGAACTGCAGCCGCTTCCTGTGAGCACAGTTCTGCGTGTGTGTGCGCACGCATTTGGATAAATATGACTTTATCTGTGTGTAGGAGAACACTCCGTCCTTACCTGCTTACACCTGAAAACCCCCCTCGTGTCATTCTGTTTTTAGCTTCTGTGTCTGTTGGGTATTTGTATTTGGTGACTTTGTGGGGAAAACTTAGTGGAAGGTAACTCTTCTTCCCAATGGAGTTGTTGGTTAAGAAGAAAGAGAGACACCATTATGCTGAGCGAGAGCCAGCGACCCGAGCTCCTTTCGCCCACTGCCACATCGTGCCCGCCTCAGCCCCACGTTCACGCCTCAGCCCCACGTTCACGCCTCAGCCCCACGTTCACGCCACAACACAGCCACCCAAAGGGAAGTATGTAATCATGTAACTGGGTTTCACTGTTTGTTAAACAGCTCCCTTGGCCAGCAGCTAAAATGCTGTAATTAGCTCCTCCCCCCTCACACCCCTCTATATTTGACCCCTTTCCCGCCTCTCCGTCAGCCCTGGCCTCTCATTGGTGCTGACAAATAAGAACCCAATGCTCCTCAAATGCCATGGCATTTTGGAAATGCGTGCACGATTCTCGCCTACTGACATTCAAAAAGTTGGGGCGTGTTTTTGGAAGGAGGGGCCCCATAAATATGGATGCCCGTGTGAATTTTATTTTCCTATTTTGGGTGGGGCAGGTGTACTCTGTGTGCTGTCTCTAACCTTTTTAGATGAACATTCACAAATATGGGTCAGTAATCCACGGAATGGGAGCATATTTTGGAGAGGTGGCAGAACTAAGCTGTTGCCATCGCTGGGATAGTGGGGCGTCACGCTTCCCTGTCCCCTGTCTGGGCGCTCATCACCGCCACACTATTTTTTGCCTGTTGCCATGGAAGTGCTTCAGTCACATTAGTAATCAAAATAACTTTGTCGATTGACACCGCCCCCCAACTCCAAAGAGAAATAGTTAGTTACGCAAAGCTGTAATGTCATCTTCATTCTGTCAATTGAAAGTGAGGATTTAAGCAAGGAACTGTTACAGACGCTCAGAGAGAATTATATGATGTGGAGTTGTGTTTTGAATGTCTGTAACGTTCAAATTGACTCACTCACTTTTCTTGAGTGATTTTCAAAGCTTACACTGATACGTTATCTGTTTACACAGCACTACATGCACCGAGACTGTTTTGGATGTAGCATGTGGCTTAACGATCAACAGAAGTTTGGTTGGGTCATGACTCATAGGCTCTTTCTCAAGTCATTTTTCCCCGATTCCTCCCATCCTTTACCCTCACCTCCTTCTCAAAAGGCATTGGATGAGAAGGTCTGAGGGGAGGGACCTTGGACTTTCTCCTCCAATACGATTGAAAGGAGGTGAGGAGATTGCAGAAAGATAAATTGAGAAAGAGCCAGAGTCTTTGACCACTATCAAGCATTGCTGCCTGCGACATACAAATATCAGTTGGACATTTACCCTGTACACAAGTAACCACTAGCTTCCTGAGACTGTTCAGGTATAGGCACTGCAGTAGGAACAGCTCAACCTAGTTCACCAATGGGCTTTGGGGAACTTTTGTTACAGCCCTGCTCGAACACACCTGATTCAATTATTCTTATGATTAGACTATTCCTCGGCTGCTCATCAGAACCTTGATTAGCTGAATCAGCTGTGTTAGAGCAGAGCAGGAGTATGAATACAAATGTATTTGAGTAAAAACCTGCACACCAAGTAGCTCTTCAGAAGGACGGTTGACCACTCCAGAGGTTTAGAGGGAGTTAGAACTTAATTATAAGTGCACTCTCACCATGACCTCTTCTCCCAATGTGACCAGATGACAGAACGGGAAGTTCAGGAGCGTCGTCGTGGGAACGGGCCACAGCTGGCGGCAACCTTTGGGCGCAGATGGCAGCAGCGGGGAGGGCGTCCCCAGGTTCAACAAAGAGGCGGGGCCTAACTGCGTCTGGGGGGGGTTGTGGAGGATGAGGGGCATGAGGTGGAAGTGGTGGAGGAGGATGTACTGGGCCCTGGCACTTAACACCCCACCCTTAGAGGAGGAGTCACACTTGGTTAACCTCCCACAGCTACCATAGACCACACCCTTGAGGCAGGTCATTCGAACTGAGACAGAAGATGCCTCTAAGCCAGCTTCCGTTTTCAAGACCCAAGACTGGGGAGGCAGAGAGGGGTGGGACCTGCACTGTCAATCAGGCCATGGCGATAACTTGGCATAGTCAGGTACAAGGGTTGACCCTACATTCATTGCAATTCAGAATATTCATTGAGAGTCAATTCAATCATTGAAAAGTGATGTTTATCTTGGTAGTTGCTTTACTACTCACTAGCGACGTTTCCGCAACGTAGACCACACCCCAGTTTGTGTTCCCAACCGTTATCTGCGTGAGTCTATAGAACGGATAGAGAGAACTCTCCCTCAGCCTCCCATTCACAGTCAGAGCATCTAAACAGTGCTGTTGCTCTGAAAAGAGCAGACAATCTTGAAATCAATCCAGTTGCAAGCCTAATGCCCTACAGAAAATAATAAAGATAACAAAGCCCTCCCCAAACCATCTCCCATCATACGATAATCCCATTTGTTTGCGTCCTGCTTATTCCTAAGGGTTGCTAGTAAAATGAGAGCTGGTTGTTTTTACTGTTCCCCACATAGAGGAGCCCCAATGTGATGAATATATTAGATTTGTTACGGAAATCTGCGAAAGATATTGTTCCAGAGTTTGGAAACACAGAAGAATGCATTTGTTCTGTATTGATATATGCTTATAGATATATATATAGATATATATAGATGATGGTTCCAGTCACAGATCAGCTTTGGTGCCATTTACATATCATTTTGTCTAATCGACAAATAGAAAATGACCTGTGACTGCATGTACCTTACACACCAACACGTGATATGCTGTATTTTCTTTTTGTGAAAGTTGTTTGAATGAACCTGCATGACTATCTTTCAATGTCACGTGTCCAACTTGTTGCGTAGGAGCATAGACTTGTGATTAAAATGGGTATCAGTGCTGCACGAGGAATGTCAAAGTCCTTGTTTTCACAATTAACTGATTATCATAGTTGTCTATTCTTATACAAGCGTTGTATACTGGCTGCATAACCACACACACACACACACACACTCTCGCTTGTCTTAAAACAAAAGTCCAGACCCTGCTACGGTATTCTGATTCAGTTCTCTCCAAATTCAGGTGGCAGCTGGCCTCTCCATGCAAGCATACCATCAAAGCCAGAATCCATGAAGTGCTTATTCTGCAGAAGGCTGCTTGCTATTTTTAAATCTTTGACACAAAATAGAAGCATTGGCGTGTACACACACACGTACACACACGTAAACACACACACACGCACACACACACACACACACACACACACACACACACACACACACACACACACACACACACGCACACACACACACACACACACACACACACACACACACACACACACACACACACACACACACACACAGAGTGTAGGCCCGCTGCCAGCCAGCTGATTTGGAATATTGGCGAGGTGTTTCGAGGAGTCTGATGACTTTATAAAGCAGATGGGATTTGTCGCTAATGAAATTGTGAAGCGACGTGGCGCCTTGGGCTTTAGCAAAACGCCCGAACAGCGTGCCAGTTCACCACGATAAGGGGGTGTATTAATGACATCCTCAGGTGTGTCTCGCCTATTTAGACTTTTTCTATGTTTGAAATGAACAAATGGACAGAAAAAAAGTTTAAACTAGCATTTTTGTTCAATTCAGGGCAGTGGCGTAGAGTTGATTGTTGTCTTGTTCTAGAAGTGAGATGGGAGCCTACAATGTGAGCCTTGCCCTTTGGTAGTCAACCAAACTGACTGCCGCTCAGTGAGACCTCCATCTGGGCACACACTTGTTGAATAAACATTGTTTCCACGTAATTAAATGAAATTACATTGACCCAACGTGGAATAGATGTTGAATTGGTGTCTGTGCCCAGCCGGCTGGGCATTGAAGAAATGAGCAATGTCAGCAGCTCTCATGGGGTTGCTTGAGTTGTGACATGGATTGGTGACATTTTAGTTTCTTTGCCCCCCCATTCCCCCTTCTGACAGATACGTTAATGTAAATAAGCTAACCGGTATGCAGGCTTTTGCTCCAGCCCTGCTTTAACACACCTGATTTATCTAATCAATGTTCTGCAGTTAAATCAGGTATGTTAGAGCAAAAACCTGCTGGCCAATGACATGTTCCTCTTCCTCCACTCTCTGTGACAGAATTACCTAAGAGACTCCCTTTAGTTGTCAGGTGGTTGCCAAGTGGTGGTCTCAGAGCAGAGAGCTACCAGGCTAGTTTGATATTGCCCCCTGTGAATGGGCATGTTGTAAAATGAGGCCATGGTCACCACTGCCAAAACTAATCTCAGCCCCACATCTCTGACAGAGACATCCACGACCCAATCGCCAGCCAGCAAAAAAAAAAATGTGTGTATGTGCAGTGGTGTAGTGGTGCGGTGTAGTGGTGCAGTGGTGTAGTGGTGTAGTGGTGCGGTGTAGTGGTGTAGTGGTGCAGTGGTGTAGTGGTGCGGTAAGTGGTGTAGTGGTGCGGTGTAGTGGTGTAGTGGTGCGGTGCAGTGGTGCAGTTGTGTAGTGGTGCGGTGCAGTGGTGTAGTGGTGTAGTGGTGCAGTGGTGCAGTGGTGCAGTGGTGTAGTGGTGCAGTGGTGTAGTGGTGGTGCAGTGGTGTAGTGGTGTAGTGGTGTAGTGGTGCAGTGGTGTAGTGGTGCAGTGGTGTAGTGGTGCAGTGGTGTAGTGGTGTGGTGCAGTGGTGGTGCAGTGGTGTAGTGGTGCAGTGGTGCAGTGCAGTGGTGTAGTGGTGTGGTGGTGCAGTGGTGTGGTGGTGTAGTGGTGCAGTGGTGTAGTGGTGTAGTGGTGCGGTGGTGCAGTGGTGTAGTGGTATAGTGGTGTAGTGGTGCAGTGGTGCGGTGTAGTGGTGCGGTGTAGTGGTGTAGTGTAGTGGTGCGGTGGTGTAGTGGTGCGGTGCAGTGGTGCAGTGGTGCGGTGCAGTGGTGCAGTGATGTAGGGGTGTAGTGTAGTGGTGTAGTGGTGCGGTGCAGTGGTGTAGTGGTGCAGTGGTGTAGTGGCGCGGTGCAGTGGTGCGGTGTAGTCGTGCAATGGTGTAGTGGTGCGGTGTAGTGGTGTAGTGGTGCAGTGGTGTAGTGGTGCGGTGTAGTGGTGCGGTGGTGTAGTGGTGCGGCGCAGTGTAGTGCTGTAGTGTAGTGGTGTATTGGTGCAGTGGTGCGGCGCGGTGTAGTGTAGTGGTGTGGTGTAGTGGTGCGGTGTAGTGGTGCAGTGGTGTAGTGTAGTGGTGCAGTGGTGTAGTGTAGTGGTGCGGCGCGGCGCGGCGCTGTGTCGTGTAGTGGTGCAGTGTAGAGGTGCGGTGTAGTGGTGTAGTGTAGTGGTGCAGTGGTGCAATGGTGTAGTGGTGTAGTGGTGCAGTGGTGTAGTGGTGCGGTGTAGTGGTGTAGTGGAGTGGTGCAGTGGTGTAGTGGTGCAGTGGTGTAGTGGTGCGGTGCAGTGCAGTGTAGTGGTGTAGTGGTGTAGTGGTTGAGTGGTGTAGTGTAGTGGTTCAGTAGTGTTGTGGTTCAGTAGTGGTGCAGTGGTGTAGTGGTGCGGTGCGGTGCAGTGTAGTGGTGCAGTGGTGTAGTGGTGCAGTGGTGCAGTGGTGTAGTGGTGCGGTGCAATGCGGTGTAGTGGTGCGGTGTGCTTTAGTGGTGCAGTGGTGTAGTGGTGCCTGGAGAAGTGGGTATACTCTAATGTTGCCAATATTTTTCCAAGCGGCCCGCCCCGGCTAAGGAAAAGGCTCCCTGTGGGAAAAAGTCTATGAGAAACAGTGACACACTCTGAATGACCTAAAATTCTAAATCCCATATTGGTCTTTCACAGTCAGACCAACCCAAGCTGTACTGTGCAACTAGTCTAATAGTAGGCTTACTATTGAAACAGATAAATTAGGCTGTCAACTGAGTCAGAAATTCACAGGTTTCTAATTTTCCCAATATTTTTCAGGTTCTGCTTTTTTAATAGAAAAATAACATTGGATGTTCTAAGTCCATAACAACTCTTGAACCACATCAGGAGACAACTTTGAGTTCTGGGAAAAATCTCAGAAATGTAGTTACCCTTCAATTCAAGTGCACAGGCACCTAGTACTGTTGATTGGTTAGGGGTGTTTCTGTAGTACAGACACCTAGTACTAAACATTTAAACGTGTCAACCCTCGCAAGGCTGCAGGCCCAGACGGCATCCCCAGCCGCGCCCTCAGAGCATGCGCAGACCAGCTGGCTGGTGTGTTTACGGACATATTCAATCAATCCCTATCCCAGTCTGTTGTTCCCACATGCTTCAAGAGGGCCACCATTGTTCCTGTTCCCAAGAAAGCTAAGGTAACTGAGCTAAACGACTACTGCCCCGTAGCACTCACTTCCATCATCATGAAGTGCTTTGAGAGACTAGTCAAGGACCATATCACCTCCGCCCTACCTGATACCCTAGACCCACTCCAATTTGCTTACCGCCCAAATAGGTCCACAGACGATGCAATCTCAACCACACTGCACATTGCCCTAACCCATCTGGACAAGAGGAATACCTATGTGAGAATGCTGTTCATCGACTACAGCTCGGCATTTAACACCATAGTGCCCTCCAAGCTCGTCATCAAGCTCGAGACCCTGGGTCTCGACCCCGCCCTGTGCAACTGGGTACTGGACTTCCTGACGGGCCGCCCCCAGGTGGTGAGGGTAGGCAACAACATCTCCACCCCGCTGATCCTCAACACTGGGGCCCCACAAGGGTGCGTTCTGAGCCCTCTCCTGTACTCCCTGTTCACCCACGACTGCGTGGCCACGCACGCCTCCAACTCAATCATCAAGTTTGCGGATGACACAACAGTGGTAGGCTTGATTACCGACAATGACGAGACGGCCTACAGGGAGGAGGTGAGGGCCCTCGGAGTGTGGTGTCAGGAAAATAACCTCACACTCAACGTCAACAAAACTAAGGAGATGATTGTGGACTTCAGGAAACAGCAGAGGGAACACCTCCCTATCCACATCGATGGAACAGTAGTGGAGAGGGTAGTAAGTTTTAAGTTCCTTGGCGTACACATCACAGACAAACTGAATTGGTCCACCCACACAGACAGCATCATGAAGAAGGCGCAGCAGCGCCTCTTCAATCTCAGGAGGCTGAAGAAATTCGGCTTGTCACCAAAAGCACTCACAAACGTCTACAGATGCACAATCGAGAGCATCCTGTCGGGCTGTATCACCGCCTGGTACGGCAACTGCTCCGCCCACAACCGTAAGGCTCTCCAGAGGGTAGTGAGGTCTGCACAACGCATCACCGAGGGCAAACTACCTGCCCTCCAGGACACCTACACCACCCGATGTCACAGGAAGGCCATAAAGATCATCAAGGACAACATCCACCCGAGCCACTGCCTGTTCACCCCGCTATCATCCAGAAGGCGAGGTCAGTACAGGTGCATCAAAGCTGGAACCGAGAGACTGAAAAACAGCTTCTATCTCAAGACCATCAGACTGTTAAACAGCCACCACTAACATTGAGTGGCTGCTGCCAACACACTGACTCAACTCCAGCCACTTTAATAATGGGAAATGATGTAAAATATATCACTAGCCACTTTAAACAATGCTACCTAATATAATGTTTACATACCCTACATTATTCATCTCATATGTATACGTATATACTGTACTCTATATCATCTACTGCATCCTTATGTAATACATGTATCACTAGCCACTTTAACTATGCCACTTTGTTTACATACTCATCTCATATGTATATACTGCACTCAATACCATCTACTGTATCTTGCCTATGCCGCTCTGTACCATCTCTCATTCATATATCTTTATGTACATATTCTTTATTCCCTTACACTTGTGTCTATAAGGTAGTAGTTTTGGAATTGTTAGCTAGACTACTTGTTGGTTATTACTGCATTGTTGGAACTAGAAGCACAAGCATTTCGCTACACTCGCACTAACATCTGCTAACCATGTGTATGTGACAAATACAATTAGATTAGATTTGATTTGATTGGTTAGGGGTGTTTCTGTAGTACAGACACCTAGTGCTGTTGATTGGTTAGGGGTGTTTCTGTAGTACAGACACCTAGTACTGTTGATTGGTTAGGGGTGTTTCTGTAGTACAGACACCTAGTACTGTTGATTGGTTAAGGGTGTTTCTGTAGTACAGATACCTAGTACTGTTGATTGGTTAGGGGTGTTTCTGTAGTACAGACACCTAGTACTGTTGATTGGTTAGGGGTGTTTCTGTAGTACAGACACCTAGTACTGTTGATTGGTTAGGGGTGTTTCTGTAGTACAGACACCTAGTACTGTTGATTGGTTAACAGATACCTAGTCCTGTTGATTGGTTAGGGGTGTTTCTGTAGTACAGACACCCAGTACTGTTGATTGGTTAAGGGTGTTTCTGTAGTACAGACACCTAGTACTGTTGATTGGTTAGGGGTGTTTCTGTAGTACAGACACCTAGTACAGACACCTAGTACTGTTGATTGGTTAGGGGTGTTTCTGTAGTACAGACACCTAGTACTTTGATTTGTTGATTGGTTAAGGGTGTGTTTCTTTGATTGGTTAGGGGTGTTTCTGTAGTACAGACACCTAGTACTGTTGATTGGTTAAGGGTGTTTCTGTAGTACAGACACCTAGTCCTGTTGATTGGTTAGGGGTGTTTCTGTAGTACAGACACCCAGTACTGTTGATTGGTTAGGGTGTTTCTGTTTCTGTTGATTGGTTAGGGGTGTTTCTGTAGTACAGACACCTAGTACTGTTGATTGGTTAGTACAGACACCTAGTACTGTTGATTGGTTAGGGGTGTTTCTGTAGTACAGACACCCAGTACTGTTGATTGGTTAAGGGTGTTTCTGTAGTACAGATACCTAGTACTGTTGATTGGTTAGGGGTGTTTCTGTAGTACAGACACCTAGTACTGTTGATTGGTTAGGGGTGTTTCTGTAGTACAGACACCTAGTACTGTTGATTGGTTAGGGCTGTTTCTGTAGTACAGACACCTAGTACTGTTGATTGGTTAGGGGTGTTTCTGTAGTACAGACACCTAGTACTGTTGATTGGTTAGGGCTGTTTCTGTAGTACAGACACCCAGTACTGTTGATTGGTTGGGGCTGTTTCTGTAGTACAGACACCCAGTACTGTTGATTGGTTAAGGGTGTTTCTGGAGCACATGAGATGGAGTTTGCTTAACAGATGGCCACTGGATTGATGCAAATAATCATGATATCATTCTGCCAGGTAGGCATAGTCTACTTTGTAGCTAGTTAACATTTAATTGAGAAGGTTTTTGGGAAAGCCTTTCCATCTACCAGAGTATGGTTAGGCCAGTCATTAGCATGGCTATATTTTTCCTGTTCCTTAAATGTTTGAAAGCTGGACATTTGACTTCATATTATGACCATGTCTTACCTTGCTTCAAAGTAGCCTATAGCCAAAATCTCACCGTAGAAACGTGGAGGCAGATGTTTTACAAAGACTTCCTCATGTGCGTTCTCCTGTTCGATTGATTTTCTTTCTTTCATGGTCCAGCAGCCAAAGACATTATACTAATTATATTAGCAACCCATGATAGTTGTTGCATCTTTAGAGCTCCTTTCTTTCCACATTTCAAACAGATATTTCCATCTCTGTCCATAAAACCGCTTGCATGTGCGATATGCATTTTAGAAAGGTGTTTTCCAGCTAATTGATACGGAGGATACCTCCATTACACTACTTTGATACTCATCCTGGGGATTAAGAAGTGAGTATAGGAAAAACATGTGGGTATATGGCGTAAACCTGCGTATACCCTCCACTACCCCACTCTGTGTGTGTAAGAGTGTGAAAGGGAGTGTGTGTGGATGTGTGTTCATGTGTGGGTGTCAGTTTGTGAGTCTGCCTGGGTTCTTATGTAAGTATGAATTTGTTTAGAATAGTTACGTAGTTTTGTTTAAAATACTATTTGTTAAGAATTGTGTGTGTGTGTACAGTTGTGCCTTATTATATGTACCTGTCAGTAAATTTGTTTTGAGATCAAGTGTGGGGATTTTGGCAGCACTACAATCTAATCACATTCTCACATAGGGAGCGGCAGTGCGATGCTTTGCTCCAAACACTTCATCCTAGCCCCCCCCTCATCTCCTACCCTGGACAGACACACACACACACCGTCACACACACTACCCTGGAAAAACAGACACAGTGGCCCAGCCGGGTCACCACGGAGCCTGCCAGCTCTAATAGGTGTGATTGGAGGAGGCAGGAGGCAGCTGGATGTGGTGGGATTTGACACTCCATCATCGCCAGGGAACTAGGGGGAGAGCAGAGGGTGGGGGGGACACTTGGAGTCAGCGGTTTCCATGCCAACCACTCGCCGGGGTTAATTACTTTACCAGCCAGGTGTCCTGGCCACCGATGGCCAATGGCAGTGTGTCTGTGTCCCACGTCTCATTCAGTTCTCTCTTCTTTACGTTACCTGACTTCTATCAGCAATCCCTGGGCGAGGGAGCCAATCAGAGTGCACCGAGCGAGCCCACGGGGTCGTTGCCTGGTGTTGTGATTTGAAAGTGTAACTTTCTGTTCAGTGGATGACAGGTCTGTCATTATCTCTGATGGGGAGGGTAAAAAAAACAGTGTGAAATGTCTTGTCGGATATCGTGTTTCCTGTTTGTTTGACACCCACGCATGGATGAGCCATTCAACTCGTTCCCACCCTTGTGCGAGCGTCTGCTTATTGAATGATGCTGTGATTATTGCATTGTGTCTATACATTCAGATCCCCATATGTCAGTGCAATGTTTTTGATGATGCTATCTTTGATTAAAGAGGCAAATAAAGCTGCCGCCCGCTAGCATTAGCGTTAGTATCAATCACCCGAACCCAAACCCAACAGCAAACATCAAACCTCTCCACAAAGGTCCTAGATATATGGTAGAGTTACATCTCTTCACTGTTATTTACTACGTCCAATTACGTGTTGTGCTTCCCCACAAGGGCAAAGTCCCGGGGGAAACAACATGCGGAACCACTCGGGTTGTTGCTTTTTATGGCCTTATTTATATTCCATTTGATTTGTTTATGCACAGGGAATTGAGGTGGAGAATCCGTGGGCAGTCATGCAAATACTTTGTGTAAAATCACCCAAGTTGAGTAGCTACTCGCGTCGAGTCGAGTTCAGACACCTACATCCGCGTCACCATTCCACTTTGTTGATGGTTCTTTGTCCGTTGTGACCTACACTCTTAGAAAAAAGGATTCCAAAAAGGTTATTCGGCTTTCTCCATAGGAGGACCCTTTTTGGTTACAGGTAGAACTCTTTAGGCTCCCTCTGTGTAAAGGGTTCTACATGGAACTCAAAATGGTTCTTCAAAGGGTTCTCCTATGGAGACAGCTGAAGAACCCTTTTAGGTTCAAGACAGCACCTTTTTTTTCTAAGAGTGCATCTCACAGTTTTCCTTTGAGGAAACAATCTACCGCTGCACCAAAATGGCTCCCGAGGCCCCCGTGTGAGGCCGGCGTCAGATGATGTTGTGGAGGGAGGGATGGAGAGTTGTGGTGGGCCGATAAGCAGAGAGGCCTCGCCGGGGGTCAGCACACTGTTGAGGTGTACAGTGTGATCTCTATTAAGATAACAGGGTGGGCCGGAGAGATAAGAAGAGACAGGAGCCACTGATATATGCAGTAAGGGGATAGACATCACTGTTCTGGACCGGCTTGTACCTTGGGTAAAGTTGTCCTCTCCTGGATGGTAACAGACTTGGGTCAAATACGTATTTTCTTTTCTTTCAAATACTTAAAGTGCTCTTGATTTAGCTCACCTGGCATGTTGATTATGCTCTCCTGGAGTATGCAGTTTTGGGACTATTCTATTGGTTCCATTGTGCCTGACAAGCTAAATCAAGCACACAATATGCATTCGACCCAGGTCTGGATAGTAATGAGGTCGTCTTCAGTTAAAAGCATTTACTCAAATGTTTGGAGTGTTTGCATGATAGTCAATTGACGTGTTGTTAGATGGAGCATCCTCCAACACTCCTACTCAATCTTGGGCGTAACTATTGAAATGGTGAATTGTGCTTGTTTGTGTGCCTCTCCTTGCTGGGAGAAGCACCATCATGCAAATTGTCGTCAAGAGCGTTTCAAGTTGGAGTTGGCTGCTCCAGTGCATCACCTCAGGGCATCACTACCTGTAGGGCCCCCATTACTCCAGTGTGTGACAACCATCTTTAGAAACTGCCAGCTTTGTCATCTCGAACTCCCACACACTCCCTCTTGATCAATGCACCGCTGTCTCACTCAGGCAAAATGAGCCATCCAACAACCTGGTTAGTCACTCGCTTTGTTATCCCATAGGGGAAAAAAGACTTGGATAACTAAAGCTTAAGCTAAATGTTACAGGGAAAATATTATTTTTCAACCGTGGGTAATGGTTGAGCTATTTCTGTTGATTGAAATGACACACCTGCATGAGCATTAAGCCTTTAAAAGCAGGTTAGGGGGCGACACATTGAGCGACCACATCATTCCAGACCACACAGTTGCCGAGAGAGAGAGAAACAGTGAATGTATATGATGAGTCAACCAGCTTCAGCTCACTTATAGCATCAACAACGTGTGTGTCTATAATTATAATGAGGGAAGTCGGCGTATAAAAACCTGTTCTATCTAGATCTGAAAGGATAAGGGGTGAAAATGCTCATTTACAGTTTGGATATTTCTGTGCTTTCCCCATCTAAGATGGTCATCAGCACTGACCTTTAACATTCCACATGTGTCTAACTTTGTGATTAAACCATGGCTCTAAATATCCCTGCCACTTTATCAAATAATGGTGTATTTCGTGTATGGGTAAATGGTGACTTATTTTCCACAGTGATTGGCCTTATTAAATGTTTATAACTTATGATTGGCTAAAGAAGTGCTTTAACTAACCCTAGGTACAATACATCCATTTATTGTAAAGTGAGTAGCTCACAAGGCATGCAGTTTAAACTGTGATCTGTGAGTTGTTTCCCAAAGATGTCTGTCTCCTTCAGTGGTACTGTGATATTGTGATAATGTTCTTGTTATTTAATTGTATATTATGCTGATATTGTGTTGTTTCTTAAGAGTGTATGAATGCATTCAGATACTAAACAAACATATCAGGACTATACATCAAAAAATAATATATGTTTACATTAAATAAATGTTATTATTTCAATCATTTATTTGCAGCTTTTACATTTTCACAGATCTCAGTGTTTGTAGAATCTATTTCAAAATATCAAAAGACATCAATTTCCTTAAAAGCAGCAACTTTTGTCACGAAATCACATCAATTGTGTAAGGTAAGAATGAGTTAAGTGATTCCCTACTACATCATTCAATCGTTCATGCCGTATCATGATCCAACACTTCTCATTGTCTGTAGTTGACACTCTGTTAGGGATCGATTGCAGTTAATGGGCTTTTCCCATTCCGGCTCGACTGTCTTATCCCAAAGAGTAGGACTGCTCACTCCGATGACACAGCAGGCAAACACGAGACCAGCAGGAGACCAGTTGTCTCCTGAGACCAGCATTAGATTAAGGAATAGTTTGTAAATAGATTTCTGTAACTGGCTTGATCTTCTGTCATTTTTTACAGACACGATAATAACAACAACAATAATGATCTATATTTAGAACCAGATAAATATGCATTCAATACCTCGTCCACTTACGTTCTATTGATTCTACTCTAAGATATCAATGTTCATTTTGGTGACTTGAACAGCTGAGGTACAAAATAAATTAAAATACACTCTAGATCTTGCAAATCTGTTGAAATAACTATTTTGAACAATACCAGTTTTATTGTCAATTGTTGTACAGTTACTTGATGTTTAGAGTGCAGCCCTGCAATCCTGACATCTTGATATTATCGAGAGGATTTTCCATTCAGGTAGCAGGCTATTGTCCCTTTTCACAGTTAGATAAAAGGGCTAGTCCTCTCCTGTGTCCGTGTGGTATTGGTCTTCTCTATGTCTGTCAGCAGCTCTGCTTGGCAGGCCTATTTCACACACAATTGGACTGTTATTTAATTGCCTGTGAAAGAAAGGGAGAAAACAGCCTGGTATTTTAAATTCACCTTGGATATAGAGCATTAGCGAGGCTTTGTTGTAACGTTGACCTCTCCTTCCCCATCACCATCAATCCCTGGTTACAAGCAATGAGCCATTTGCCATTATGATGCTTGTTAGCAATGCCCAGGCTGTGTAATTACCTCTGTCGATGAAAATGATTGTTTCCAGTGTCAGCTGATTCATCACTACATAATCTTATAGGTTGAAACATTCAAGAAATATCTTGGAAGAGATCTAAGCACTGAAAATGTCTCATGTGGATGGGGTTTTTCATATGTTCTTGAAAGATTGACATGGTTTGAAATAATCACTGACATCCACATTTTGGCATTACAAAAAAAAGGACAGCCCTCTTCAAATACATATTTATCATATACATGTTATTTATAAACAAATGTGAGTTCTCACATTTTTGGCTTTGGGATGGATTCTACAACTGTTTATCTTTTCTATGTTATCACCATAGGCCAATTTGGTATTACACATGGACCGGACCCTCTTATTTTATTAGGGGGGAGGCTGCATTTGGTCTGCCAGAACATCCCCAAGACAGGCAACCACCGACTCCACGGCAGCAGCTGTCCTTTACAGTTGCAGGTGGCACAAATATTGAATATATCTGGCTCGACAAAACTCACGTTAAATTTCTGTTTTTCTGTCATTTTCGCAGAGATAACAATGATTGAGGTAAGTGCTTCCGGTCGCCATATTTGTGGTGCTGATGATGTCTAAATTATATTGGTTGGATTTGGGAGATGATGATTCATCGAGTTAATCGATAACGTCTTCTAATGGTTATGTATATGGGATAATATGGAGAGAGGATCCTTTTGTATTTTGTCGGCACTACAGCGCAGGAGATTTTTAGCTGCAACTAACGTTAGCATGCTAGCTAGCTAGATCATTACTAGTTCATTGAAACTATCTGAAGCTGGCTCTGTTCTGTAGATACTACGAGCTAGTTAGCGAACTAATTGGCCCGATAGCTAGCTAAATCACAGCGTTGTCATTAACGTTCTGCAACTGAAAAGGAAAATAACCAATTCCCTATGAGATGTCTCATTTGCATGTCACCCAATGATTCAGTCAGTGGACGTCAAAACTACAAGGCCAACTTTGTTGGCAGAACAGACATTCTTGAAATCCTTCCATGGAATTGGGTACCGAGTGTCATGCCAACATTCCAGGCCCATAAAGGACATGAGTTCTGAGGTGGTGTATCCAAGACAACACGATGGTCTGCTGATGTTCATAGGAAATATAACTAGTTAGCTGCAGTAACGGGATATGTGATGCTCCATTATCCGTTACAGTTGAGCTATGTTAGTGTAAAGCCTCAGAAGGAATATTTCAACTAACCTGTTCTTCGTGATACGTTCTTTGTTCTCGATTCGGAATAAGTGTATCTTATAATTGTCCAGTTGCAGGTGGTTCACCGAAAACCAGAGAATATTCAGAAAGTTATCAAATCCCCCCATTTTTTTTTAGTCGAGTGAGGAGTTTCCTTGCCATCTTACCCGCAAGACATCTTGCATTTCCCAACATCTTTGCAGGAACTAATCGTTTCTATTTGACGCGGCCGCAAACACGTGTAGAAGTAGATGACAGCAGGTCACACAGTGCGACCAAAACAATGAACTACACACGTGCAAGAGGCACTTCTCACTCGATACAAAACGTGGATTTGATATATTTCCGAATATTATCTGGTTTTTGGAGAACCACCTGCAACTGGAGACGGACATTTTCTAAGATACACTTATCTTCCAAATCGAGAACGAAGAAGGTCAGCCAAGAACAAGTAAGTTCAGAAATCTCTTCTGAGGCTTTACACTAGCTAAACTGTATTGGAGCATCATATTTCCCTTTACAATTCAGTAGCTATAGGAAATAGTGCATTGCTCAAGAGACGTGACATAGGCTACATTGGGGGCAATTCCATTTTAAGAGCGTGACTCAGATTTCCCCTTTTAAAATGTATTTCAAGCAAAAACCAATGATTGCCAAGTTAACAAACCATTTAACTCTGAACAAGGACTACTTTTAACAATTTACACCGAACGTGTTTTTACAAAAACACATTTGCTTGAAGTGCAAATGCAAAGTTTGGTAACAAAATGGGAACAAACACCTCAACAACCCATCATTCTGTTACCAAACTGCATTTGCACTGTTCTTCAATAAATGTGTTTTTGAACAATTTTATATGGTTTGCAGTCATTTTTTGGGGGGGCATACATTCTAAAGGAACAACTGAGTGTCAGCATCACTCTGTTTTCAACATTGGTTTTGTCAAAGAAGGAAATTCAATACTTGGGTTATTGGGGCCAGACATGCATTGTAGCATGATAAAAAGGAAATAAAGATGTCGCCCATTTGTGAAAGGAAAGTGTTAACCATTTGACTTATGATATTTTAGACTTAATTTCTTCATTAATGTGACCTTTGAATGCTACACTTGATTACGTTCTTCTGTAGCGTGAAAGGGAAATGCGCAGTAACCTTTTCATGTTATTTGAGGAAAAGGACACATCATAGCCGAACCGCGGTGCACTTTTACCCTCTCGGATCGGAGTTCTATTTCTGTGTTGGCGTCATTCTATTTTGTTCCATACCCCTTACTCTAGCCCTTAGCCCTGCCAACATGTAAGACGTAGGAGATAGGAATGGGGCCTGGCTGATGTAAAAAAGCTTATCTGACACACTACTAACATGTAACCTCCACCACAGGTGAGACCGTGACAGGGACCAAGACTAGCTGTCGAAGGACAGGGACTGAGACCGGGACGTCAAGCACTTTGGCATGGCCCTGAACCCAGCTGTCTGCGGCAGCAGTGCGGGCCTTCTCTCCATCAAGCAGACAGCCATACAGCAGCAGATCAACTCGTTCACCAACCTGGCCCACACAGCATGCTACTATGAGATCCTGAAGAAGAGTCTGCAGCTGCCCATGTGGGAGTACAAGGAGCAATTCAAACAAGTCCTGGCATGCCACCAGAGCTACATTTTCATCAGAGAAACGGGCTCTGGCAAGACCACACAGGTAAGCAGGGAAAGGATAGACTCGTGCATGGGCGTACACACACACAGTCTTTTACTTAGTTACTTACTAAGGCGCAATCCTAATACCCCCCCCCCTTCAAATAAAATGAAATGAGTTGTAGCCCTCACCCTCCATTTTTCACAATCCTGCACCAGAAGTAGTGTTCCAATTCAACTCTGAACGTGGGGTAGTTCATTTTCAGCCCTCTAGTTGGCCCTAGACATGCAGACTTCCTATCGAGTGGTTATCAAAACTCCCATAAAGCTCGGCGACCCAAATTGCTTCAGAAAGATTTCTGCCAAAAATACTAGGATGTAAGCAATTGTAAGTAATTAGAACTTCATAATGAATCATGCAAAAAAAAGTACAGTTAAGAGGAATATGTTAGTTATTGTAGCTAGAGAAAAAAAAACATTCTGCATATTTTTGGGTCAATTTTTATTTACGAAAGTTGCTATTTAAAAGCTGCAATATGTAACTTTTTGGGCGACCTGACCAAATTCACATAGAAATGTGAGTTATAGATCTGTCATTCTCAATGAAAGCAAGTATTAAGACGCAGTAGATCACTATTTCTATGCTTCCCGGTAAGTTTTGCTTTTGCATCTTTTACTTTCGGTTTTGTACACCAGCTTCAAACAGCTGAAAATACTATATCTTTGGTTATGGAAAATATATTTCAGTGGTTTACACGGTACAATGATTCTCTACCAGTGGAGGCTGCTGAGTGGAGGATGGTTCATAATGGCTAGAACGGCGCGAATAGAATGCATCAAATACATGGAAACCATGTATTTGATACCATTCCACTGATTACGCTCCAGCTATTACTATGAGCCCGTAATCCCCAATTAAGGTGCCTGTGTCTCTACAATATAATTGATTGTTTTGTCACATAAACTGAAATTAGGCAAACTATTAGAATTTTAGCAACCAGGAAATGGCGAAACGATTTCTACATAGTGCATCTTTAACAAGCCAGCTGATTAGCTAAAATTAGCCTACTAGCTATACATTTATCTTGGCATTTGACATTAGTATACATTTTAATTCGTGTTGTTTAATGTTTTAGGGACTCCTGAGCAAACCAGGCTGTCATCTTGTGAAACCCAGTGGATGTGAAGAACCTAGCCAGCTAGCTAGCTAAAGCTAGCTAAATTAAATGTACAATTCTGTAATCTTGCCTTGCTATTAATAAAAAATCTTTCAAATTCAATCCCTTGTCATTGATCTTTAGATCTTTAGTTTTTGTATTTGGTGCCTAGAAGGCCAGCATCCCCGAGTCGCCCTCTTCACTGTTGATGTTGAGACTGGTGTTTTGCAGGTACTATTTAATGAAGCTGCCAGTTAAGGTCTTGTGAGGTGTATGTTTCTCAAACTAGACACTCTAATGTACTTGTCCTCTTGCACAGTTGCACACCGGGGCCTTCCACTCCTCTTTCTATTCTGGGTAGAGACAGTTTGCACTGTTCTGTGAAGGGAGTAGTACACAGCGTTGTACTAGATCTTCAGTTCCTTGGCAATTTCTCACATGGAATAGCCTTCATTTCTCAGAACAAGAATAGACTGATGAGTTTCAGAAGAAAGTTCTTTGTTTCTGGCCATTTTGAGCCTGTAATCGAACACACAAATGCTGATGCTCCAAATACTCAACTAGTCTAAAGAATGCCAGTTTTATTGCTTCTTTAGTCAGGACAACAGTTTTAAGCTGGTCTAACATAATTGCAAAAGGGTTTTCTAATGATCAATTAGTCTTTTAAAATGATAAACTTGGATTAGCTAACACAAAGTGCAATTGGAACACAGTGATGGTTGCTGATAATGGGCCTCTGTACGCCTATGTAGATATTCCATAAAAAATCTGCCATTTCCAGCTACGAGAGTCATTTACAACATTAACTGTCTACACTGTATTTCTGATCAATTTGATGTTATTTTAATGGACAAAAAAAAGTGATTTTCTTTCAAAGACAAGGACATTACTAAGTGACCCCAAACTTTTGAATGGTAGTGTTTATAAGTGTTTGTTTTGGTCTTCGTCCCCATCGTTTTCATGATGTACTTTATTTTGGGTGGAGAAATAAAAAACATATTACTGCGCCTGTCTCCTATCATTATACAGTGTGACACTGACAAAGGCCCTTCTCCCCCGATTGCTCAGTTTGGCCGGGTGGCCAGCTCTAGGAAGAGTCTTGGTGGTTCCAAACTTTTTCCATAAGAGAATGATGGAGGCCACTGTGTTCTTCGGGACCTCAATGCTGCAGATATGTTTTGGTACCCTTCCCCAGATCTGTGCCTCGACAAAATCCTGTCTCGGAGCTCTACGGACAATTCCTTCAACCTAATGGCTTGGTTTTTGCTCTGACATGCACTGTCAACTGTGGGACATTTTATATAGACAGGTGTGTGCCTTTCCAAATCGTGTCCACAGCTAAGAAAATCCAACTGACAACTCAATAATGAGATGCCTGGGTGTCCTCACTCTCCCACTCTTTATTTACTGCAGACTCATCCTGCCGCTGAAACCCCCCCATCTTGATTTGTTGACATGTTAAATGCAGAGTGTGTGTTTTCCCTAACCGTGGCAAAGAGGTTGGTTGCTACTAACGGGAACTCATCCGAGCCCAAGGCTAATCCAGCGGAAGGAACAGTTTCTAACTTTAGGTCTCCTCGTGTTTTGGACAGCAAGTAGGGGGATCCCCACCGGGCGTGCACATCAGTAGAGAGCTGTCAGACTCTGTCTAATACAAGCTATCATCGCAGCATCTCTGGAGCTCGCTGTCTATTTTATAGGAGAGGGGGGGCAATCGGGGATGCTGCCATGGGGTTTACAGACAGTAAATGGTAGTTTATTAATGCTTTGCTCTTCAAAACATCTGTGCTATCAAAACGTCTGTGTTTCTTACTCAAAGCGATCGTCAGTATCATTTTGTAAAGTGCTTTTGAATGGTATTGGTTTGGCTCCTGATTTGTGGAAGGTGGGGAAGGTAAAGAGAGTACAAATGAGGGTGCTTGAATGACCTCTTCCTCTCTCCATCTCCTTTTGTCCCTCTCCCCCCTCCTCAGAAGGTGAAGTTCTTAGGCGGCCCTAAGAAGGCAGTGACCTGTACCCAGTCCATTAGGGAGGAAGCCATGAGCGTGGCCCAGGGGGTGGCAGACGAGATGCACGTCATGCTGGGCAAGGAGGTGGGTTACTCAATTAGATTTAAATACTGCAGCTCGGCCAAGACCTTCCTCAAGTAAGGGCTAGTCTACTGAAGCCAAAAACTGGGGTTGTTCAGTGGGGGCACATCGTAGCAATAACAATTTTCAACGGAAAACCAAAATGAGCATTCTTATTGGAGAAGTTCAGAAAGCACCTCCCTGTCTTGTCTCTCTGTTAGCCAAAAAGTTACATTCTAAATATCCTTAACAAGATAGACCTGGTTAACATAGCAGGACACAGTATTTCAGTTGTTTGATTAAAATGTCCACTTTAAAGACCTCTCCGCTGTGTTTTCTCCCTCGGTGCACGCACGACAGATGGTATGTTGCTGCGGGAGGCCGTGAACGACCCCCTTCTGGCGCGCTACGGCGTCATCCTGGACGAGGCCCACGAGAGAACACGGGCCACAGACATCCTCATGAACACGGGCCACAGACATCCTCGTGAACACGGGCCACAGACATCCTCGTGAACACGGGCCACGGACATCCTCGTGAACACGGGCCACGGACATCCTCGTGAACACGGGCCACGGACACCCTCGTGAACACGGGCCACAGACACCCTCGTGAACACGGGCCACAGACACCCTCATGAACACGGGCCACAGACACCCTCATGAACACGGGCCACAGACACCCTCATGAACACGGGCCACAGACACCCTCATGAACACGGGCCACAGACATCCTCATGAACACGGGCCACAGACATCCTCATGAACACGGGCCACAGACATCCTCATGAACACGGGCCACAGACATCCTCATGAACACGGGCCACAGACATCCTCATGAACACGGGCCACAGACATCCTCATGAACACGGGCCACAGACATCCTCATGAACACGGGCCACAGACATCCTCATGAACACGGGCCACAGACATCCTCATGAACACGGGCCACAGACATCCTCATGAACACGGGCCACAGACATCCTCATGAACACGGGCCACAGACATCCTCATGAACACGGGCCACAGACATCCTCATGAACACGGGCCACAGACATCCTCATGAACACGGGCCACAGACACCCTCATGAACACGGGCCACAGACACCCTCATGGGCGTCCTCAAAGAGGTGGGTCCGGCAGAAGTCCGACCTCAAGGTACATGTCAAACCTCCATACCCCCGGGTGCAATGTACTGAGCGGTGTGGGTACAAATATCCTGAATAGAGCAGACCTGATTTCTAATTGTCAGAGGAACATGTCAGTTCTACGTGGTATTTCTATCTGAACGTTTCGTTAACTTTGTGCCCCACTGAAAGCTATCTGGGCTTTCACGCGCGTGCTTGCTGAATGGAACCCTGGCCTTGCCAACAGTTCCCACTCGCCAGTCTACATTCCACAACATCTCATAGAGTCATATGGTGCTTCTGTCTGTACTGTCTGATCCTACTGGCTTCTCTCCTGCCTTTGCTACATGTTACCATACCAGCGCATCTTTCCTTTGTCCACTCTCCTAGACTCAATTACTACCTTCCACTAGGTACTCCTGCTCTATCCTATACGAGAGCCTGCTTCTCTGCGTGCACATTCCTACTTGCGTGCGTACACACACACACTCCCACTCCCCTCTAAAAAAATCTTTGGTGGCAGACAGTGTTTGTTTCCCTCCCCATTTTTTCCTCCTCTCATCTTTTCACCTTTTGCTGACAGTCTCTCCACGGGCTAACAGCGGAGTGTCTATTGAGGAAAAGACAAACGGCAGCCATTCAGCTCAGAAATGCACAGCGAGTCCCCTCTGCAGCAGCACTGAGATTGCTCCCCGGGTCAGCCCATTCTGAGGTAATCAGCCAAGGATGGGAGGGGGTTGGGAGTGGGAGGAGACCAGAGGCATGCAGTTTTTTATAGGCCGAATGTGCCGGACACAATTCTCATAAAGCAGATGGGTAATGACTAGTTGTTGTCAGGAATGGCATCGAAGGTTATACAAGAGACAAGGGACTGTTAAATAAGGTCTAGGTTACTGGCAACCATCCTCCTGGCCCGACCCCGCTCACGTCCCCCTGCCCCCCCTCTCCCAAATTTGAAGTTTAATTTGCCTTGATTAAGAGCAATTATGTCTCGCAGTGCATAAAGCGAAATGGTGGTGAGACGCTGGGCCGAACTATTTGAGCGAAAATGGAAGAGCAGAGAGGCGTGCCGTCTCCCATCAGAATCCTAATGTGCTTCTGATCTAATGGGCCCTGGGGAGAACATGGTGTGCCCAGACTTATTCGGACGTTGAGCGCCATGATCCTCATGTGTCAGGGGTTCTGTCCTCCTGTGATATATCCACCATCTTGGCTCTGTGCCCTGTGTCCAATCTACACCCTCTTTCTGGCTCATGCTGTCTATGATCTGTTCCATGGGTATGACAAAACATGTATTTTTACTGCTCTAATGACGTTGCTAACCAGTTTATAATAGCACTAAGGCCCGAGGAGGTGTGGTATGTGACCAATATACCACAGCTAAGGGCTGTTCTTATGCACAACGCAACGCGGAGTGCCTGGATACAGCCCTCAGCCGTGGTATATTGGCCATATACCACGAAACCCCAAGGTGCCTTATTGCTGTTATAAACTGGTTACCAACGTCATTAGAGCAGTAAAAACACATGATATATTTATGATATACCATGGCTGTCAGCCAATCAGCATTCAGGGCTCGAACCACCCAGTTTATAATGATTTATTTCATCTGTCACCTGCATTGGCTGTCACTCTGAACAACCCTGTGGTGAGAGTACACCAGACCATACCATTCTCCAACTTCTACATACCTCTTATCTACTTGCACTTCTACCTGCACTATACTAACGTCACTCTCCCATGCCTGTCTGTCAGCTCTTCCCTCCTGCTCTGAGCTTCTGTTTCTGATTGGCCCTTAGGCACCGATCTAAGATTAAGCTAATCCTTACCTGAACCAATAGGAGCGAACTACAATCTAGAACTCAGATCAGTGTTTAGGGGCGACTTTATCCTATAACCCCATCGGCAGCCATTTTCTCTTCCCAGTCCACGTCTCACGGTCTTCTCTCTTTGTTCCCTCGTCTCGTCTGGTCAGGTCATCGTCATGAGCGTCACGCTGGACGCCGGCAAGTTCTAGGTGTACTTAGACAGCTGTCTGCTGCTGACCAGTCTGAGAGGGACTACCTGGAGGCAGCCATCAGCACGGTCATCCAGATCTCTTCCTCAACAAACAAGGTAGGCCGATTTGACACTTTTGACAATTAGTTTGTAATTAGCAGGAATCATGATGAAAAGTAAGTGTGTTTCTACTGCTACCTAACGGTGTTCCGTACACATTTTGCGTAACTGGAGCATTTAAACGAAGCTGCAATGAAAACAAATGGGAATGTAGCGACTGTGTTGGCATCAAAATCCGGGGTGTTAGCAACGTTGACATGGTATAGCTGCACCATCGAGAGCGTCCTGGGGGGGTTGCATCACTGCCTGGTATGGCAACTGCTCAGCCTCCGACCGCAAGGCACTACAGAGGGTAGTGCGTACGGCCCAGTACATCACTGGGGCCAAACTTCCTGCCATCCAGGACCTCTATACCAGGCGGTGTTAGAGGAAGGCCCTAAAAGTTGTCAAAGACTCCAGTCACCCCAGTCACAGACTGTTCTCTCTGCTACCGCACGGCAAGCGGTACCGGAGCGCCAAGTCTAGGTCCAAGAGGCTTCTAAACAGTTTCTACCCTCAAGCCATAAAAGTCCTGAGCATCTAATCAAAAGGCTACCCAGACTATTTGCATTGCCCCCCTCTACGCTGCTGCTACTCCCTGTTTATTATCTATGCATAGTCACTTTAATAACTCTACCTACATGTACATATTACCACAAATACCTCAACACTGGTGGCCACGTACATTGACTCTGTACCGGTACCCCCTGTATATAGCCTCCACATTGACTCTGTACCGGTACCCCTGTATATAGCCTCCACATTGACTCTGTACCGGTACCCCCTGTATATAGCCTCCACATTGACTCTGTACCGGTACCCCTGTGTATAGCCTCCACATTGACTCTGTACCGGTACCCCCTGTATATAGCCTCCACATTGACTCTGTACCGGTACCCCCTGTATATAGCTCCACATTGACTCTGTACCGGTACCCCTGTATATAGCCTCCACATTGACTCTGTACCGGTACCCCTGTATATAGCCTCCACATTGACTCTGTACTGGTACCCCCTGTATATAGCCTCCACATTGACTCTGTACCGGTACCCCCTGTATATAGCCTCCACATTGACTCTGTACCGGTACCCCTGTATATAGCCTCCACATTGACTCTGTACCGGTACCCCTGTATATAGCCTCCACATTGACTCTGTACCGGTACCCCCTGTATATAGCCTCCACATTGACTCTGTACCGGTACCCCTGTATATAGCCTCCACATTGACCTGTACCGGTACCCCTGTATATAGCCTCCACATTGACTCTGTACAGGTACCCCCTGTATATAGCCTCCACATTGACTCTGTACCGGTACCCCCTGTATATAGCCTCCACATTGACTCTGTACCGGTACCCCCTGTATATAGCCTCCACATTGACTCTGTACAGGTACCCCCTGTATATAGCCCCGCTTTTGTTATTTACTGCTGCTGTTTAATTATTTGTTATTCTCTTATCTATTACTTTTATTAGGCATTTTCTTAAAACTGCATTGTTGGTTAAGGGCTTGTAAGTAAGCATTTCACTGTAAGCATTTAAGTAAGTAAGCATTTCACCTGTTGTATTCGGCGCATGTGTCAAATAAAATTAGATTTACTGGACCAATAGTATTCGAGAAAATATGAAAAAACACACCCCTCCGACACTGTACGTTACACCGTGGCGTGTCACGACCTACCATACGGCAAGCATTATGCAACTCATAGTGGCCGTACAGCGTCTTCCCATCAGGGGTAGTGCTTCTCTCGCAGATAAAAAAACATACTTAACCAAATACACTTGTAAGAAACCTTAATTATTCATGATTTTCATTTAAATGAGCATTAGTATTAATATTATTATGGCTAATATTAAACACATTTTTCATGAGTTGGGTGCTAATAGCAATGTGGTCATCAATAACAAACACTGAATCAATCAATAATGAATTGCATAAGACTTTGATGTGCAGAATCCTAAAAAGAAAACCACTGCGCCATCCTCTGATCTGCATTTAAACAAGCAAACCCGTCACCTGCTGACAGAGCTTTTGTTTTGCCGTGCCAACCCGATTCACGAGAGCTCTGTGAATAATACATTGGTGTGTTACAATAACATATGCCAATAACGTATAGCACACGTAAGAAATGTAGGATATCTATTCAACTTGTTTGCAAAATACATGCTCTAACGCAAACTGAGACCCAACATTCCTGCGTGCCTCTCTTACTGCTCTTTGATTGTGCCCAGGTGAAGAAAATGAACAGGACTCCCTAAAAGACAACCAAACTGCAATAGTTAGGAACTATGTGGAATGTTTTTGGACCATTTGGTTTCCCTGTAAACAAGTGCTGACAGGAGGCACGAGCCACCTCCCTCAGGCTCCTCCCTCAGGCTCCTCCCTGCATTCACCTCCTCGTTAGCAGCCTGCAGCTGTTCACAGGTGTGGAGGCGCCGTTTCTTGGGCTCTCGTTGGGTCTTTCCCTTCCCAGACATTTTCCTGTCATAATTCAATTATTATATTACATTTTTTTTAAAGTATGTAACATTTTAAGATAGTTCCCAGGAAATGCACTCACCAAATGCACTCACCAAATGCACTCACCGATGTGGATATGATTTCTGTGTAATTCAACATGACACTATTGTATATTTCATGGAAAGAGCAGGTGTTCATATACACACACTGTATATGATGGAGTGAGAGGACAAGAGGTGAGATGTTGTTACAACTGTTAGATTAATTTTTTTATATTAACTACTTTATTTTATATTAATTACTATATTTTATATAGTAATGTTAAGTATTCATCTTGTGCTGTTGGAAGTTAATAATAGTAACCCTAATCAATCTCATGCTTTGTTCATTAACATTGTCCTTCATCTCTCACTTTGAACAGAATCACATCCTTCGACTCTGAAAAGAAAGTTCCCTACTTTGTGGAACTCATATATTGAACAATATTTATTTATTATTTACATTTTTTATTTTTTTATTTTACCTTTATTTAACCAGGCAAGAACATATTCTTATTTTCAATGACGGCCTGGGAACAGTGGGTTAACTGCCTGTTCAGGGGCAGAACGACAGCTCGGGGGTTGGAACTCGCAACCTTCCGGTTACTAGTCCAACGCTCTAACCACTAGGCTACGCTGCCATTATCTTTACACTCACCATTATCAATGGTGAGTGTAAAGTGAATTACTTGCGCATTAACCAATAGTTCATTTTTCGCATCGTCACTGCGAGTCATCATGACTCTCAAAAGCCGTGACAGCTGTAGTTAACTTTAGCACCTTCCTAACTCCCATATTCATATTTGACACCCACCTTCAAATAGGTATGTAATGAGACATAATATAAACTCTTTATAGTGTTTTATTGACATTTTAGAAGTGATAAAAGTTGTTTCCCCACACGACATATCTGCCCCTTTCACTATTGCTCAGTAGCCTTCGCTTGTGCTTTACAATGGTATTAATATTACAGTTGACCTGGAAGTATTACACTTTTTTGGTGCTAAAATTAGGTCAAGTGTACGGAATGCTGATATACGGAATACCGTTGGGTAGCAGTACTATACAAATGCACATAAACGTGTAGGGCTAATGACGTACACACATAGACACCGTCTCTCTCACACACACACACACACACACACACTCACCCATCTTGTCCCATTGTGTTGTACTCACACATTGTACTCATTGTCACTATTCCAGATTTCCAAAGAGACACACACACACGACCAAGACGATCAATGCTTAGATTAATAGATATTTCATGCATGTGGGCTTGCCTTTTTGGAATCTACCAGGTTGGAGGGGAAAAAAGACAGTGACCCAGATTCTGCCCTCATGAATCCCTGAAATTAAGTAATTTATTATTTGTTTCGATCCTGCAAATATTGTCCACTGATGTGTAATGGAGGGCGAGGTTCATGCTCAAAATGATTAATTTAACCCATCAAGAGTCTAAACCCTGTCTAAGCGAGGGGAGGGGTTCTACTAAGCTATCTGGAATTGTTTTAAGAAAGATAAATTATCCTCGGTATGACCTATTTGAATCAAAAAAATATATAAAATAAATATTGGATAAACTATTTTGGGCCTGCAATTAACCCATACAAACGCATTAAATAACAGATTCACTACATGGAACAGATAGTCCCCAAAATATAGCAAAAAACGAAGTGTCCATCCTATATCTGAGAGATATAAGAAAGATCAGGATTTTTGTATTATTTTAAAACATGTATTTAACCCCATATTTTTTGGCATTAAAACAGTCTCAATATATACTTCCATAAATATTTTTAACTGGTACCGAGAGACCTTCAGACGATTCTTGTGAGACCTGTGAGAGTCCTTGAGCAAAACATCCGACATGTACAGTACCAGTCAAAAGTTTGGACACACCTACTCATGCAAGGCTTTTCTACATTGTAAAATAATGATGGAGACATCAAAACTATGAAATAACACATAAGGAATCATGTAGTAACAAAAAAAAAGTGTTAAACAAATCCAAATATATTTGATATATTTGAGATTCTTCAAAGTAGCCACCATTTGCCTTGATGACAGCTTTGCACACTCTTGGCATTCTCTCAACCAGCTTCATGAGGAAGTCACATGGAATTCACTTCAATTAACAAGGTGTACCTTGTTAATTGAAAGAATCTCAAATATAAAATCTATTTTGATTTGTTTAACACATGGTTGGTTACTACATGATTCCATGTTATTTCATAGTTTTTATGTCTTCACTATTATTCTACAATGTAGAAAATAGTACAAATAAATGAGGAATGAGTAGGTGGTTCCAAACTTTTTACGGGTACTGTACATGTTCATGAGAGTCTCACTTTTGCACAGAGGGGTGTTAGTGTGTAGCCCAAACGGTTTGGACACTACAGACAGAATTTGGCAGATCAACTTTACTTGTGGAGGTCGTAGAGCACAACGGAGAACACCTTCGTGTTCGTCTCATCTTTCCACAAACAATAGTTTGTAGGCCAAACCGTTCAGACACGACAGTTGATAAGACCGGTATTTGGGATGTCTCATGATCTGACAAGCTCCGCTCTAGCTGGCACCTTTCACTGCAGACGCAGATGTGCGACATCGACAGATGCGGTGTATTGAGACGTATACAATGCAAAAGATCTTGCTCGCTTAATCTGAATGATATAGATGGGGATTTTAGTATTATGCTAATTAGAATACGCGGGGGCACGGACATCAACCTTAGGTTAATCACAGCTGGGCGGCACACTTCTGCCTGCCTTCCCCCAGAAACGTCTGTCGGCCTCAGATCATGAGTGGGAGAGGCAGCCGGTCTCCTGACTCAGCACTGCAGCGCCACACTACTATTCTCACCATTCTCTCCCTATGTAACAGTTTGTGTAGTTTACGGTTGTGCCATGGGAACTATGGAGCTTTTCATTTTGAATGTATGGATTTTGGTCCAGATTGTTTTATTTCATAGGGTCATTGCGCTTCTCCCTCGCGTTAGAGCCGAGTCGCCATGCAGCATAGCCATCTTCAAAATCAGATCCGTCAAACACCCACCCAATTAGCCTATTCATTAACGGTGGTCATTCGTCATTCAGCAGCCGGGTGGGACGGCACTACTGCGCACTTACATCTGTTTTCATTCGCTGATGCCCGGCTGGTTCGGGAAGGGATGAGGTCCCAGAGGAGCATTGTATTTGAAGTGGTCTCGTTCCAGTCACTGACGGCCAGGGAACAACGTTCACCTCTTTTATGTGCTGAGGAGATGAGAAGCTTGTGTTAAACATTGTTTGGAGGTGGACGTCTTTTGATGAGCATGCCCCCCCCTTCTCACCTCCCAGTTCGATAATTCTGAATGTCAAACTGCCGAGGCAAAACAGTACAGTCAGAGAACACTCCCAGGGCGACTTCATTAACACTCCTAATTGGTTTAAAGAAGTTAATGTGAGGTTGGTCTGGAGGAGATGAGCGTTCAAAGGAGCGTATCTTAACCTCTCTAGTGTCCCCGCAACTTTGAATGTCGACTAATGATCGGGGACGCAGATCTGCTGCGAAGCGCGGCCCATTTTTATATGGCTTTGAGATTAAGCCGTTTTTAATTCATGACAAATGAAAAGCGAAGGGGGTGGGATTATTTCCCTCCCTCCCTCAAGTATTTGGGGGATATTTTCCTGCCACAAACCATTAAAAACAAACAGACACAAACTCCCCATAAAAGAGAGGCAAGGCTTATCACCGCTGCCTCGCCCTGATAAGCCTTACCATTTAAGCTGCCCTTCAGCGGTTCACTTCAAAACGTAAAGATACGCCCAGGCCTCAGCTAATTAAGTGGACCGAGGCGAGTGCCTCATTGCATCTGGTTAGGTGCCTGGCGCACAACCGCATCACTCCTGGGGTCGCGGGGACCGGCTGGTGGACAGGTTCCCCCCATTGGCCGCCTGCCCCGCTGTGCACGTGCTCCATTTCCCTTCAGACGCAGGCGCACCAGCTCACCTTGGCAACGACGTCCATTTTTCATGACAGCTGCTGTATCCAGAGGGTTGATGGTCTATTAATAACCAGGCTAATTTTATCAATCCATTCATATTTACTATTTTCCACTCTAACTTGTCAACGTGTTGATTATGAGGTACATAGCCATCGGTGGAATGGATTTGACATGTGCACTGAGTGAACACAGCAGGAAAAATATTGGTCTGGGAATACATTACTGTCTGCAAACACACACAGAGGTTGCCATTGTTTTTGTGTTCTATTCAACTAAGGCAAAGCCTTGCCAATTCTTACCCTGAGTAAAGTAAATACCACGTCAAGAGGAAACGCTCCGGGACAAAGGAGGGCAGTCGTTCTGCTGGGGAGCTGTAGGTTGCAGTCGGTGTCACATTGTGCCCTTGACATGACCTTATCAAAAATGGTTCCCTTCATTTCAGAATAGGCCAAGCCAATACCCCTTTCTGTCCCAGTCCCCTTCGCACTCCAATAAAACATGATTTTAAGCTTTAAGTCACGTGTCTGGGTTTTTGCTCCTTCCTTGATTGATTGAATTAAGGTCACTCATTAGTAAAGTGCTCTCCACCTGGTCTAGGTCTTAAATTGAAAGAAAAAAACAAAAACCCACAGACACTCAGCCCTCCATGGAATGAGTTTGCGTGTACATGTATGTGTCACGTGACACTCCCAGCCAATCTATCGAAGGAGCTGCATTGCTCACTTGGGCCTGAAGGTGGTGCAACAACATAGGCTGTGGCCTTTTACACATTGGCTTAGGCTACTTGTTTAAGTAGGACGTAAACATGGACTTAATCAGGCAGCGGTTATCACTTCAGTACCTTTTCTGGTTTTGTCATAGCTAACATTGTCCAATGTCTGGAGATGGAAAAAAGTCAAGCGTGGTCATTTAGTGTAGAGATTCCAGGAATTCAAGACTATTATCAGGCTAGAATGTAGACTAGTCACTTAGGGGTCCCATGGACATGGTTGATAGCAATGTAATTGTCTTAAATATACATGGGCCGTTTACAGAGTTGATATGTAGCATTTGCAAATGTCACATTATGGTAGTCCGTTATGTTCAGGCTGGCTAGTTCAGTCGGAGACCTAGCCTTGTCTACTGTCATGTTTTCATATTTCCCTGGCTGCTCAGGTCCTCCTCTCCTCTGTCTGAGAGCCCACTGGCTCTATAATGTTCAGCTCCACTAAACTGATCTGCCATGATTTGCCTCTGGTTTATGCATCAGTGCAGCATCCTCATTTCACATTTCTCCAAAAATATTGCAGTATGGAATAATGAACTGTGTGTGTGTGTGTGTGTTTTCCTGATTGCTGCATTTGACAACGGAGCCATGGGGAGCTCACCCAAGCACGCGGCAGTCCAGGTTTAATTTCCTCAGTCAGATGGAGTGATAGGCAGAACAAATGTACTGTGGCGGGAACCACCATCTCCCTGGCCCTTTCTCCTTTCTACCCCTCCCCTCCTCTACTCTACTCTTCAGACGTTCTTCTCCCCATTCTCTCCTGGTGTTATTCAGACCAAGCCCCAGGTGACTGACTGTGCGCCCAAACGCTGCGGCTCGGCAGCCTTCCATCACCTGCCTGCACCCTTTTGAATGGTTCCGCTTCATCTTTCAGGAGATCCACGACCTGGGACCCGATGTGGGGGACATCAAAATCATCCCGCTGTACTCGACGACGCTGCTGCCCCAGCATCAGCAGAGGTTCTTTGAGCCGCCCCCACCCACACAAGCCCAACGGAGCTATTGGGAGGAAGGTAAATGCCGCCAGTGCTCAAATCACTCCTCAGAAGCACAGAGCATCCCAGCAACTCAATAAGCTCCCTTTCAGAGAAGGAGAGAGTGAGAGTTAGAAAGCAAGAGGGCTAAAGAAAGCAAGAAATGGAGAGATGCAGAAAGACTTGACAGGGTATGGAGAGGGTTGGGGGGGTGGATATGGAGATGGTTGGGGGGTGGATATGGAGAGGGTTGGGGGGTGGGTATGGAGAGGGTGGGGGGTTGGATATGGAGAGGGTTGGGGGTGGGTATGGAGAGGGTTGGGGGTGGATATGGAGAGGGTTGGGGGTGGATATGGGGAGGGGTGGATGGATATGGAGAGGGTTGGGAGGGGTGGATGGATATGGAGAGGTTTGCGAGGGCTGGATGGATATGGAGAGGGTTGGGAGGGGTGGATGGATATGGAGGGGGTTGGGAGGGGTGGATGGATATGGAGAGGGTTGGGGGGTGGGTATGGAGAGGTTTGGGGGTGGATATGGGTTGGGGGTGGATATGGAGAGGGTTTGTGGGGTGGATATGGAGAGGTTTGGGGGGTGGATGGATATGGAGAGGTTTGGGGGTGGATATGGAGGGTTTGGGAAGGGTGGATGGATATGGAGAGGTTTGGGGGTGGATATGGAGAGGTTTGGGAGGGGTGGATGGATATGGAGAGGTTTGGGAGGGGTGGATGGATATGGAGAGGGTTGGGGGGTGGATATGGAGAGGTTTGGGAGGGGTGGATGGATATGGAGAGGTTTGGGAGGGGTGGATGGATATGGAGAGAGGGTTGGGGGGTGGATATGGAGAGGTTTGGGAGGGGTGGATGGATATGGAGAGGGTTGGGGGGTGGATATGGAGAGGTTTGGGAGGGGTGGATGGATATGGAGAGGGTTGGGGGGTGGATATGGAGAGGTTTGGGAGGGGTGGATGGATATGAAGAGGTTTGGGAGGGGTGGATGGATATGGAGAGGGTTGGGGGGTGGATATGGAGAGGTTTGGGAGGGGTGGATGGATATGGAGAGGGTTGGGGGGTTAGAAAAAGTTGTTGTTTTCCCAGCTTTGGTGCAGGACTGACTCACACACCATATGCTGCTTTTGTCAGCATATGATTCCCTGCTCTAAATTATAACTGGTGTGGATATTACTCATGCCCTTCGCGCGTAAGGCACCGGCACCACTGTCTTTTCACCTCTTCCCCTCTATTGGTTGGCACAGCCTCTCTCGCGCTTAGTCATCTGGTCTTCTCAGTGCCAGGGTAAGGCAGCATGCTCTACCAGAGCAGGGGGGAAACATTGCTCAGCTACAATAGATGGGTTAGCAGACAACGTCATGAAAACAATGTGCATCCTTTACTTGTTGTGATTCTGGATGGCCAGATAGCTAGCTAGCAATAATGACAAGAAGCTGCCATGTGGGGAATCATAGGTGACTCGTTTCAGCTAGCTTTTCAAAATCTTCTTCATACCATGTCTGTTTTGAGATGTTTTGACCGTCACGTCTATGCTAATATGGCAAAAATATCTACCAATTTACAGTTGAAGTCGGAAGTGTACATACACCTTAGCCAAATACATTTAAACTCGGTTTTTTCACAATTCCTGACATTTAATCCTAGTAAAAATTCCCTGTTTTAGGTCAGTTAGGATCACCACTTTATTGTAAGAATGTGAAATGTCAGAATAATAGGAGAGAGAATGATTTATTCCAGCTTTTATTTCTTTCATCACATTCCCAGTGGGTCAGAAGTTTACTAGTATTCGGTAGCATTGCCTTTAAATTGTTTAACTTGGGTCAAATGTTTCGGGTAGCCTTCCACAACCTTCCCACAATAAGTTGGGTGAATTTTGGCCCATTCCTCCTGACAAAGCTGGTGTAACGGAGTCAGGTTTGTCCTAACCGACATGCCAAAACTATAGCTTGTTAACAAGAAATTTGTGGAGTGGTTGAAAAACGAGTTTCAATGACTGCAACCTAAGTGTATGTAAACTTCTGACTTCAACTGTATTTGTTTTCAATAAACATTTAGAGACTAAATATAGTTGACATGTCAACAAAATAAGCCAGCGTTTCCCAACTCCGGTCAGCTAGTATCCCCAACAGAACACATTTTTGTTGTAGCCATGGAGAAAAGAAAACATGATTCAACTTGTCAAGGGCCTGATGATTAGTTGACAAGTAGAATCAGGTGTGCTTATCTGGTGCCACAATAAAAACATTTACTGTTGGGGTTACTTGAGGACCGGAGTTGGGAAACACTGATTTAAGCCAACCTGGTCGGTTCTGCTCCGTAGTTGCACAAGCGTCGGTTTTATTGCTAAACAACCAACCTGTCTATAAAATGTGTGAACATTCCTCTCCTCTTGTTCCCTTGTCCTGAACTGGTCCCACACAGCAATGTACTGTTTCTGTTATTAATGCGGACCGCATACGCATCCAGCGTTTTGTTTATAGCTCGGCGTTCAAACAGGCGCACTATAATCACAGCAGTGGAACCACCTGGATGGCCACGGCGTTGGCAAGGAATCTGACGGAATATCAAAACCCCGTCACACCGCCAGTAAATTTGCAAACATTTGCCTCAACATCTGACAGGGATTTGATGAATGACTCATCGTGTGCTGCCTCTATGGAGCCCAGAAAGATTATTGATGACTTATTTGGAATAATGAAGTCACAGCCTGAGAGTTTTTAAAATGTTTATATATATATATATTTTTTCACAATGTTTAATGCCTAGTCAAGCCAGGCTGCTGCCTCACCCTTCTTTTTACCACTGTGGTTTGATCCACAGCGTTTTGACAGGCCCCTCTTTTCCTGTGGTACGTGACGAGGCGGGTGAACTGCCCACTCCGGCCTCCCTCCCTCCCTCTCTCTTCCAGTCTGGCAGCATTTCATCTCTCTCCTCCAACGCTGTGTGTGGTGTGTGAGTGAGTGTTTAAAGGAGGCTCAACATTCTCAACAGTTTGATTAGCCTAAGCCGGGCCGGGGATCTTTTCCAAAGTTCAAACATGATCCCCATGTTTGCTCTCGCTGTTCAAAGGGATGTTGACATGAAAGAGGGGCACGGGTATCACAGGGAGCTGTTTGGACACCGCCTGGTCCCAGCAGATGTCACCTCCACATCTTGATAGATTGTGACAGGGTGTTTTGCGTGGTTGAGAGGACCGGTAAGCGGCTATACATTTGCATCCAACAATTCTCTGAAGCCCTAACACTGGACCTCTCCCCAACGTGCTAGCTCTCTCCTATCTGGTGATTGCAGACTGTGTCTGAATGGCATGCTACCTCTCATGTAGCCTGTTTTTCTTGTCCGTCTGCCTGGCCTGCAAAGAGAGAAGGGAAAGGGGGATACCTAGTCAGTTGTACAACTGAATGCATTCAACTGAAATGTGTCTTTTGCATTTAACCCAGTTGTCTCAGGAGGTGAGCTTGAGGTGTCGGTGTCTCAACCCTACATAACAAACAGGGAGTTGAGGCTAGAATGACCCTGTTGGTCACAACGATCCTTGAACCCCATATGACTTGCCTTCACTCAATGGCCAGGTTCATGAATACCATCAATTCTGGTCCCTCGCTAAGCTCGATTGGCCAAGGGTCTTGAACATAGCAGTGAGCCGCTGATGTGGCCGGGCCCAAATGGTTCGAGGTGCCCTCCATTTCTACCAATCAGAGGAATGCTTTATTTGTCAACAGGCAGCTCCTCCCAGAGGGTTGGCTTGAAATATGGCCCGTGTTAGCCACAGTGCTCACCCCCTGCAGGTTAATAACCCAGAAATAATGTGCAGAGATGATGCTCTAATGATATCTCTGATGAAAAGTCTGGAAAGCTCTATACAGCCGGCAGACAGACAGGAAGGAGCCGGGCCTGCGCTCAGCTGTGTAACGGGTCCCAGCCTCCAGACACATTCTGAATCAATGCAGTCAATGAGAGGCCCTCCTATATGGTTATGACGTGTGAGGAGGCAGGCTAGCTACTCTGGCAGCTGCTAGGACATTGGCTGAATCCTGACATACAGGTTATTGCCTGGAAATCGCCAGGGACCTCACGATATGTATTGTGATTCTCACGATTCTATATGTAGTACGATTCGATACTGTGATTTTATTGTGATAATGTTCCAAACATATTGATCACCATGTCTGCTGCAGAGAGGCGAGAGAGAATGAGAACATTTGCTTTGATCAGTCATGGAAATAAATAAAAAAGTGCTGAAAACACGTTGGCTCTGCTATTTAAAAAGATGGAAAACAAGCTATAGGATGACAAATACCTGCATTTTAGCATCGGGTATATCCGACTGGCGCATGCCAACGCTACCTAGCAAAATCAAATGTTTTACTTGGAGTCAAAGTATTGATATAATATTGGGTCCAAAAATAATATTGCCCCCATTACTAAGACTCACCCCATTGAACCTTTCCCAGCTCCCTTTGAACAGGACATGAGCTGCTCCTTGCCAACCGTTCCTCTTGGGGAAAATGTTGGCAGACATTTTCTGAGCGATGGCCCAAGCTGCCTGTATCTGCTAGGCTAGCCGTCTTTGTTCCAGAAACACCTACGGGACACTGAGTGTGGCTGAGCATTCTTAATGTCTTGAACACTTTGCCAAGCAATTGGCTTTGGTCTTCAGCGTTTACATTTGTACATTTGTAATAGGTGATTGACTCTCTTAGTTCAAAGAGTTCCACTCAAACATATTATTGGATGACACCTCTAGTGTTCACTCAGATCAAGATGTACATCCCTCCTGAGCGGGAGGTGTAAACAAATCAATTAGGTCCGGGACGTTACCAGTACCGCGATACAAGCTATAGCACACAATATTTTACATACAGTAGGTTTTCAAAGGAACAAAGAGTTTGGTCTGCTTTGTGTTTTCATTTTTGCTATGGAAAAAGAAAAATACTGCGAGACTGGTGTCGTCCCGGCCCTATAATCAAAGCGACCGTTGGCTTGAGTAGGCTGCCTGTTGACAGGTTTGAAATGGGCCGTCTTTGACTGCTGCCTGGCTCCTCAGCATGAATACAAAACAGAATAGTTCTTCATCTGACGGCAGAATTACACAAGGCCAAGGGCTGAGCAGAAATAAAACTCCCAAGGCATTAATAACTAAAAAACAGTCAGGTATTTTCTGGCTGGAGAGAAATCCACACTTAAAAAGGTAGGATTTTAAAAAGCCTTCGAGGCTCACAGCTTTAGACAGCCAATAGAAAACGAGCTATGAAACTGTTCTGGACATGTATCGATGGACAACGACTCACAGAGAAGTGTTTTGATCAAGAGATGTGAATTTTGTGTGTGTGAATTTCTTTACATTTTTTTTTTCCCAAGGAAAAATACTATCACTTTTGTGATCACTTTTGTTAGAGAAAAGAGATACTCTTTTTTTGTCCTTTGGAGAAGGTTTTTCACGCCTATCCTTCCTTTGCAAGGAAGTGTGTCTGTTCAACGCTTTTACAGATATAATACAAATACCTACCTTCATTTGCATTTTTCCTGTGCTTGCAGCTGTATTGGTCTTGCTTTTCTATATATGTAAGGGACAGTGACGAGGCAGTTTTATTAACACCCCTTTACATTATGCTGAGACATTGGAGTGGAAGTTCCCACTACAGTAGGATTCAGACTGTCCGACAGTGTCATGGTGCAGAACACACTCCGATGCTTTCTGGGGCCAATCAGGCTCCGCCGTTACATAACGAGAACCCCCCCCCGCGGCGGTCAAGGCTCGCATGAGAGCAGCTGCAGATCTGTCTTCCTCCCTCTCCCCCATTTGTGTAAACGCTGACAGAGACCCATAGGGTGATATGACTCATTTTATTATTTTGGGTGCTCTGATTCAGCTGTCATTTCTCATAGACAGCCTTGCTACAGGGGATAATTGTAATAGAAAAAGATATGGGACTGGGAGACGCGCGACTCCACAGCAGCTTCGCGGCTCACGTCGCTCCCAAAACCCAAACAGCTTTTAATTTCAGTTTTTTCCCCTCTCTCATCCCTTATGCAGTATTTGTCTAGGCCCTATTACATTTGAGAAAGAATGAATATTGCAGCCGGCCATGATGCTTTGATCGACCGATGCACCTTTCTGACAGCTGAGGTGTGGCTTTTTTTCTTCTTCTCAGCTCTGTATTACTATGTGCTGCCTCTGGTGAATCTCTCTTAAAGACATGTTCTGGTACTTTGGCAACTAAGAAAGTCTTTTTTTAAACCTCCCACCTCCCACAATGTGTCAATGCGTACGTAGTTCATACGTGTGTAATCTATGAGCAGAAGTGCCTAAATTAGCCACGAAATCCCTAGTTTGAAAGAGACTGTTTTCTTGAAGCTGTGCGGGCCATTTTCCTGACATTTCCCCTGACGTGGGCCAGCCCCTTAGCAATTAGAGTTCTAGCCAATGAGCTTCAGCCCCTCGCATTTGAGTGACAGCTAGCAAGAGGCCTGCCCAGTGTTATCCAATGAGGTTGCAGGGCAAGAGAGAGAGAGAGAGTGAGAGAGACCAAGAGAGAGTCAGACCGAGAGAACGTGGTGCACACATCTGCACATTATGTGACGAGGTACAGGGACCACTTTTGGCTTGTGAGTGCTACTTTCATAACTACTGGCAAACCCAGTCGTAATGTTTCCAAAATTGTAATCGGAAATGGTGATTCATAGAAAAAGATGCAGGAAACAAGTCTCCTCCTTGTCTTTGAGGCAGTTGAAAACAAACCCTCTGCTCGCATCACCTGCTCTAGTTTAGAGCCTCATTTGTTGTGACTAATTTTATTGTGACTCAAAACATAATTGCAGCAATCCTCCAAGCTTATTAATTTTAATGCAACTTAACTCCTATTTCGAGGTGGGTTTGGAGCACTCCTCTGTCAGGGATTTTAATTTGGTGGGCGCTCTCGCGCTGACACACGATGCCTGCACCTTGGGGCGCATGAATCATCCGTGTGTTTTGCTTTGTTTGTCGAAGTCGACAGGCACGGTTACTCACAAGCGAAGCAGAATTGAATTCCCTTTCATTTTTTTCACCTAAAACAAATTCCTCCAGTCTTGTCAAACTATCATCACGGAGGATGAACGCACACAGTGATTCTGAAAGGACTGCACTTTAAATGCAGACCACCTGCTGGAAAAGGAACTATTACATAAATGATTTGTTCTAATTTCGAAGACCTGTGGGAAGGGCTTTTTAGAAGAGAGAGGATGACATCTCGTGGAGACGGGTAGCATGCTGCGAGTCGACAGCGGCACCCCCTCAAAAACGGGCAGCGCTAATGCATGCGGAAGGGACACTCCGCGGCGAGGCAGCCTGCCACAGTTTGCAGACGCCTCATTCGACTTGATTGCAGCAACTGTTACGGTACTCTCCTGTTGGATCTATTAAACAGTGAGCCTGCGATAGACCACAGCTGTATCTGCAGGACTTAATTCATTCGGATGTTGCAGCTTGCTCGTTACGGAAGTGTAGTGTCTCGTGGGTGTTGAGCAGTGCTTCAAGTCACCTATCCACTAAAGGATGTATCGGGCCACAAATGATCCTTCTTCCTTTTATTAAAACATGTTTTTGCTCTCTCCATCTCATAAGATACTGTATGAGTGAATAGTGCCATTACATTGCAGGGCCTCAACCCATGTTACACTCTCTCTTCCACAACCCCTCCCCTAACGACTGACTACACCCAGCTGTGCTCATTTCCGCAGGACGTGGTGTCGACAAACATCACAGAGACTTCCCTGACCATCGACGGCGTGGTGTTTGTTATTGATCTCGGATTTGCCCCCCCCCCTCTCCATCCACCCTCCCCAGCCTAATCTCCTCCGATCGTCTGCCTTTGTTGCCTGAAAATCCCCAGATAAACAGAGCAGCGCTGCACCTGACAGCGGCAGAGATAGAGAAGCCAGTTATTAATTCCGCTGACATTTCTCCAGCACGGAGCCAAGTCATACATGTGGCTCAATCAGAGTTGATATATGCACCCGGCGGATTGTGTGTGTGTGTGTGTGTGCACGTGTTTGTGCGTGTGTGATTTGGGACTGTGTGTTTGTGTGTGAAACTCAAATCCCCCTGTATCCTGCACACAAACGCTGGTCTATTTTTCCACCTCGTAACCTTGATGCTCCCTATGCCGCATCCCGTTTCTAGATGTTAGTGTACCTGTGTTTTGGGTTGCAAAAAGATTCCCTGGTTTCCCCCAAAATCCCTGTTGGAGAATTCCTCAAATCAGGAGGGAATAAGCAGAAAATCTGGAATTATCCAACCAGGATTTCTGTTAAACCAGGGAACTTTTTAAAAGTTCCCAGATTTCTGCTACCCTCCCTACCTGTGTTTGTTTATGAAAGAGTGATTTGAATTCAGTCTATGCCGCACCTGTCTGCCATGCTGTTTCTGCCAGGTGTATAATCCTCATATCGGAGTGGAATCCCTCCTGGTGACAGCCATCAGCAAAGCATCGGCCCAACACAGAGAAGGCCTGCAAGACTGAGATCCAGGTTCGTCGTGGCACGAACCTGAATTGATGTCTACAACCGATTGATTCTTCAAAGCGTAGGGCATAGGAATGCTAATATCCGGTGGTTTAGCCATACCTACATCATACATTATTTCCAGAGTTGTAATTTATCGCTGACTCACATCCGTGATTCATATAAGCGTAGTGCACTTGTACCTCTAGGCTATACAGAGAAAAAGCCTATGTACATAGAAATATCTCCATTCCCAGTTATCCAGTATTTCCACCCAGAACTAAAAGTCGCCTTTTTCTTTTTTCAGCCCTTTTCACTCTGAGAACTGGTTTCCCCACCAATCACCCACAGCCTTTTTTAATAACCTGCGCCAGTGACACGGACCCCCCCGTGACAAATGAACACGTGAAAGACCCAGTCCTCCACTTTAACAGGGTAATTCTTTCACGTCACACCGACTGGCAGAGGGATTTGAAAACAAGTTAAATAGCCCTTCAAAACAGCCCCAGACTTCCATTTTCTGTTCACTTTGACGTACGAGATAATCGGCACCCTGACTAATTCGTTTTGATTTGAACCCCTCCCCTCCGGTTTCCCCGCTTCTTACTCTATGACGGGACAAAATGTATCCAGATATTTTGAGGTCCAACCTGGATTCGGTCGTGCTGCAGCTCAAGAGGCTAGGTACCGACGACTTGGTACATTTCGACTTTATGGACCCACCAGGTAAGAGGTCTTATATTGCATTTAGACTAAAGGGATCCATTTTGTTTTTGTGATACTAGGGGCCCTATCCAGTCAATCTCAGTCGACACTAAATGAACATTCTTGCTGTGCATTGTGTGTGTATTCAGTGTGATTGTATACGTTGCTGACAGTTTGTTTCACAGTGCAAATCACAAAGCCAAACATGCATTTCTTTCACAGAAAAAAAGGTGAATGCTCTTGACTTATCCTGGAAACCCTGTTACGGAGATTGATTGAATTGGGCCCGAAGTTGTATATTGTGGGCTTTGATAAATAACATCATGGTGAATTTGTCTCACTGATCACAGAACCATCTGTTAAGGTCCAGTGAACAGACATAGACCGGTAGAAACTGTTGCTCTGATGTCCACAGAACCTTTTGTTTAGCTGTAGATGTTTGATGTATGACACCCAATCTGGATCAGCTAGGTCACTTGAGAGCTTAAATCTTACAACAACAACAACAAATCACATTCTGGAGAAGATAATAATAAATAAATAATAATTTAGAAGTCTTGAAAGTTGAGCAGAATGGTGGGATTGGACCTTGTGGTTCTTTGCTCTTTTGTCAGAATAGGTGGTTAAACTCCACTGTCAAAAGAGGTCTGTTTCTATCCGCTTTGTGGGTACATGGTGTAGTTTGTGGCTGGTCGGTCAGTGTGTTTGGGCTACCGCTTCTCCAAGCGCTCCCCCAGTTCATCCGTACTGGACCGGAGCCTGGACAGAACACACAGAGGCACTTTGTCTCATCCCAATGTCACACTCGAGAGACACTAAGCCAGGCCACTAACTTCCTTCCCTTCCCAGCAGCCCTAGAGCCAATGCACCGTGTGTTCTCTTACTCTCCCCAAGGAGAACCCACCTTCCCTCGGCCTCTCTCCACCTAGCCTTAAGCCCACACACACTCCCCCTCTCTCTCCACCTTAATACAGTTTTCATCTCCCCTCCGAGATTAAACCCATCTCTCCCCATCCGCTGCGGCAAACGCCATTTTGAGAATGAAATTGGTTACATCAATAGCCACGGTATCACCTTGGCTATTGCCTTCTCTTTATATTCCGCCAATGAAACGTGACTGACCTACTCTCCCTACCTCCGCCACCCACCCCCCTCACCCACCGCTATACGTCTCCCAGCACGCAATCTTTAGCCCCCCGCCGGCCCACTCAAGCCCTGTCCATTAAGTCTAATTGGAAATGAGGGGAAGGAATGATGACCGTATTCATCTATACTGAAAAATATATATAAAACGCAACAATTTATTTTTATTTTTTTACAGAGTTCATAAAACTCTTTACAGTTCATAAAAGCAAAATCAGTCAATTGAAATAAATTCATTACGCCCTAATTGATTTCACACGACTTGCTATTGGAGGGCGTAGGCCCACCCACTGGGGAGCCAGGCCCAGCCAATCAGTGATTTTTTTACAGACACACATAGTCCTCAGAAATAAGCCTTTTTGTGCATATGGATAATGTCTGGGATTTTTTAAATTTCAGCTCATGAAACCAACACTTTCCACGTTGCGTTTATATTATGGAATATATGGAAGTTGTACACGCTGTCAGTGGAGGAGCTGGGTTTGTCTAACTAGCTGCTCAGCGCCCCGGGTACACAAGCTGATTGGAACAGAAAGATAAAGAGCCGGAGGAGGCTGTGCCATCGCTCCAACGCACTGCAAAGCTTCTCCTCCAAGAAAAGCCTTTGTATCTCGCTGGCACACAGGTCAATTTGACATGCGGTGCAGAAGAACCACTCCCTGAAAGGCTACGCCGGAGTTGTGGGTTCAGCCAAGTGAATCTCTGGACCTGGTTAAAGAGAGCCATGGAATTGGATCTCCAGGTAGAGGGGCATGATTGGAACATATTTTTCTCCTTAGCCTGTTTGATTGTCCAGGTGTTCGCTTCATTAGGATGGGAATGGGAACACACACACACACACACACACACAAAACAAAGCGTCTGCTAAACAAAGGGCTTGAGAGAAGAAATGCTTCCTTGAGACAATTGAAAACCTTGGTTGCTCGATAATGGTGTGGGGGATGCTTCACATTAGCCTTTTGTTTTAATTTGTCATTCATTTGGGCACATTAAAAGGATTTAATCATGACTTGGGTTTGTGCTACTGTTATTAAGACAAAGTGGGAATATTGTCATGGAGCTGCTGTCCATTGTGGCTGTATTTCATGAAACGGAACAGGCAGGCTGATACCTAGGAGTGGGCTAGGATTATCAAGGGTTATCAAAGAACCCAGGCATGAAGGCCATTGGCCTTTAGTCTGTGTTAGGCTAGATTGGAGTTCGGCCTGAATCTTAGGGTGGAATTTAGAATCTTCGTTGTAACCAGGGAGCACATAAACGGCCTGTCTATTTCTCTGTTGACCTGCCTCGCGCCACACTCAATAAGTACCGTGGCGTGAACCCATATGGAAAATCTAAGAGAAATCAGTAGCGATTTACAGGAAGGACCAGCCCTGGGTGGGATTCATTTGCTTCGTGACATTTGCAGAGTAGTACATTTCAAAGCCTATGTGAGTTTAATGTACCTTTTAGCCTTTAGTCCCATTGATTTGGCCCTTGGTTAATATATTGGATTCTTGTGTATTGAGGCGGTCAATAGTTTCTTTCTGATGAGGTGAGCCATAGATTGCATTTCCACACAATCTGTAAAATCTGATTTTCGTCGACAAGGAGTGGGTGAGCCACAAGCCATTGGTGTAGTAACACACTGGCATCAACATGGTTGAATCAACATCATTAAACTCACATTGGCTCCCGAGTGGCGCAGTGGTCTAAGACACTGCATCTCACTGCAAGAGGCCTGGTTCGAATCCAGGCTGCATTACATCCGGCTGTGATTGGGAGTCCCATAGGGCGGCGCACAATTGGCCCAGCGTCGTCCGGGTTTGTAAATAAGAATTTGTTCTTACCTGACAAAAGCAATTAAATTGAACCAACGTTGAATTGACGTCTGTGCCCAGTGATGCAGCTAGCTCTCACCTTTAGTATAAAAAGTAGGGTTGATGCCCCAAATCGATATTTGTTCATCATAAGAATATACCCCCTTGCATTTTGAAAGAGGCTTTTTTCTTCCTTATTTGAGAGAGATGAAAGGGAACAACACGGCCCTCAGCTGAAGCTAATTTTCAGTTAACATGCAACTGGTCATTAGGCTTCAATTCTCCCGAGCCAAAGGTCAATAATTGCATCTTGGGGAAAAATCTTTTAACCAAACATTGGGAGCCTTGTGTTGATGCATTAAGTTAAGGGTTCCCCTGTAATTGCATTAGTTGTTTTGAGCGGAGGATTAAAAATGAGCCTCCCCGCCACGGTTACAAAATTAGCATCCAGGGTAACGGCCATCATATACACACACAGAGGTGCTTTCCTTCTGTTCTCCTGTACCTTCTCTGCCATCCCTTATTCTTCCTTGTTTTCTCTCCAATTTCAAAATGTATTCAACTGCTCCAACGAGATCCTGTCCATCACAGCCATGCTGTCAGGTAATGGTCAGGGAGAAAAGTGCGCTATGCCAATCACAAGCCTCCATCCGTCACTATTGTAAGCGATACGCTGTCTTGTGAAAAGTTGTATATTCATGGCAAATTTGCCCTCCATCCCCCACAAAAATATAGATTCAGTGAACTGCACCTGTTGCTACTTTTCCCCTTAGTTATCCAGATGATGCTCCCTTTCAACCTTGACCCCTTTCTTGTTTAGTCTATTTGACCAGACAGTTTTTGGAGATAATGAGATATAAAGATAATTAGTAATGAACTTCTCCTGAAACCTAATATTTTGATGTGCTTAGGTTTGCAAACAACATTTGTTGACACTCAATTTGTTTCTATGGTGTCTAGAGCTGGTCCATTTCACACCAGCTGTTTCATTAGAAAAACATATATTTGTCCGGGAAAGATCGGAAAACCATGCCTCTTTGTCAGTGTAGCAATACCATTTCTCTAGCACTGAGACCAACAAGAGCGGTTTAAAGGAGGTGTAATCTCAGTAACGATGTTGATGAATGTGATTTGACTGCGGCTGACAGCAAATGTAATCTCATGGTGCTTTAGATCTGCCTACTACAGACAGACTAGTCTTTGCTCCCTGCATGTAGATGGGAGAGGGCATGAAGGTTCGCCCACGACCCCACTGGGCGCAGTGATGTACAGTGCCTTGCGAAAGTATTCACCCCCTTTGGCATTTTTCCTATTTTGTTGCCTTTCAACCTGGAATGAAAATAGTTTGGGGGTTTGTATCATTTGATTTACATAACATGCCTAACACTTTGAAGATGCTAAATATTTGTGAAATAAACAAGACAAAAAAATACTTTGTAGAGCCACCTTTTGCAGCAATTACAGCTGCAAGTCTCTTGTGATATGTCTCGATAAGCTTGGCACATCAAGCCACTGGGATTTTTGCCCATTCAAGGCAAAACTGCTCCAGCTCCTTCAAGTTGGATGCGTTCCTGCTGTTGCACTGCAATATTTGTCATACCACAGATTCTCAATTGGATTGAGGTCTGGGCTTTGATTAGGCCATTCCAAGACATTTAAATGTTTCCCCTTAAACCACTCAAGTGTTGCTTTAGCAGCATGCTTAGGGTCATTGTCCTGCTGGAAGGTGAACCTCCGTCCCAGTTTCAAATCTCTGGAAGACTGAAACAGGTTTCCCTCAAGGATTTCACTGTATTTAGCGCCATCCATCAATTCTGACCAGTTTCCAGTCCCTGCCAATGAAAAACATCCCCACAGCATGATGCTGCCACCACCATGGTTCACTGTACGGATGGTGTTCTCAGGGTGATGTGTTGGGTTTGTGCCAGACATAGCGTTTTCCTTGATGGCCAAAAAGCTACATTTTAGTCTCATCTCAGTACCTTCTTCCATATGTTTGGGGAGTCTCCCACATGCCTTTTGGCGAACACCAAACGTGTTTGCTTATTTGTTTCTTTAAGCAATGGCTTTTTTCTGTCCACTCTTCTGTAAAGCCCAGCTCTGTGGAGTGTACGGCTTAAAGTGGTCCTTTGTATTTTTCCAGCTCCTTCAGGGTTATCTTTGGTCTCTTTGTTGCATCTCTGATTAAATGCCCCCCTTGCCTGGTCCGTGAGTTTTGGTGGGCGGCCCTCTCTTGGCAGGTTTGTTGTGGTGCCATATTCTTTCCATTTTTAATAACAGATTTAATGGTGCTCCGTGGGATGTTTAAAGTTTTGGATATTTTTTATAACCCAACCCTGATCTGTACTTCTCCACAACTTTGTCCCTGATCTGTTTGGAGAGCTCCTTGGTCTTCATGGTGCCGCTTGCTTGGTGGTTCCCCTTACTTAGTGGTGTTGCAGACTCTGGGACCTTTCAGAACATGTGTATATATACACTGAGATCATGTGACACTTAGATTGCACACAGGTGGACTTTAACTAATTATGGGACTTCTGAAGGTAATTGGTTGCACCAGATCTTATTTAGGGGCTTCATAGCAAAGGGGGTGAATACATATGTACACACCACTTTTCTGTTTTTTAATTAATTTTTTAAAATCATGTTATTTTTCCCCCATTTCATTTCACCAATTTGGACTATTTTGTGTATGTCCATTACATTAAATCCAAATAAAAATCTATTTAAATTACAGGCTGTAATGCAACAAAATAGGAAAAACGCCAAGGGGGGTGAATACTTTTGCAAGGCACTATATTGAAAAGAGGGATAGCAAAAGGAGCTAGAGGTATCAGGCAGTTAATATTTGTCAGGCAGGAAACATTTGTGTCTACAGTAAATTAATGAGTTTATAGGCTAGTCTCAGCAGGACCAATGTGCTCTGGCAGTAATTGCACTTTAGGCTTGCCAAAGTAGAATGCTCCTCATTGAGATTAATCCGCTACTTTTGAATGGGGGGAAAGGGAATTTAACTAGCTAGCTGTTTGGACACACCACACATTTATAACGGGTGTTTCAGTGAACCAGTTTTCTGCTGAGTTCACTACTGAGTCAGCAGTGGAACCTAGGCCTAGCGTCGCACAGGCAACCAAGTGCAGGGGTTCGTTAAACACTCAGCTTTCACCGGTTAAGTCCATGACGGAGCATGCTTTGACGTGAGGCGGCTCCTAGCAAGTTGTGGGAGGGCGGGAGGTGTTTGATGCAATCTTGATGGACGAGTGCTTTTCCGCTTGGGTGCAAGATCAGGGTTTTCCCTCTCTTAACTGCTCAGGCGCAGATTGAGTGGTTAGGAGGACACTTTGCCTTTGGACTCTTTCTGCACCTCCGCTTAAAGAGTTTGAGTCAGATGCAGGCTAGTTTCATAGATGTCCTTTTGCCAACAACTGAGTAAATATTTTTTTTTTGGGGGGTTCCTTCACACTCTCCCAACTCTCCCACCTCCCTTCACCTCCTGTTCCAATATGCACCTGTATTCCCTGTGAAGTGCTCTCTGACCTTGTTCCTCTCTATGGGAATTGATTAAATCATACCTATGGGTGGCTGTGTTGGAGTTCATACCAACCTCGTTTAGTCCCACAGTGTTTCGTGTGACCCACGGAGGCTAGGAAGGCGGCCGAGAAGTCCAAGATAAGGTTCACCCACATTGATGGAAATCACCTGACCCTCCTCAACGTCTATCACACCTTCAAACAGAGTATGTGTCCTTCACTAAAATGTCCATCAAGCATGCTTTGTAACCCAGGACTAGACTAAATCTGTCTCCGGTAAACCAACCTTAATGTCACCTAACATAAATCTCTCGACTCTCACAGACCACGAGTTGTGAACTACCGGTCGCTGACAACGTGCACCAGCAGCTGTCCCGGATCATGGACCTCTTCAACCTGACCCGCCGGATTCTTCATGCAGGTCAGTGCTCACCGGCCAAACAGAGAGTGTGCCCAGAGGGTTCTGTCTCAGTATGTGTCATCATGCTCGACGGTGCCATTATGTTCGGGCACCAAGGAAAAATATTCAGATAAAGTTATAATTTCCTAAAATAACTTTTTTCAGATATTTTATCTGATCAATTAGTATTAGAATTAATGAATTATTCACTTTACCTCACGTTAGTCTCATTCCAAACGTCGTAAAACTGTTGGTTATCTGCACAAACCCAGTCTTCACTATGAGTCATCCATACATCAATTGTCTTAAATCATTTATTTATTACTAACTAAGTAATTCACAGAAATGCATAAACAAACAGTAAATATGGTTACAAGAAATGATAGGAGAATGTGCCCTAGTGGGCTATGGTGGCTTGTTAGACAAAAGGGGAAGTGGGGGTCGACTAAGAAGTCACTACAAAGTGCTAATTATAACAATTGAAATACTAATCATTTGCACATGAACGCTCACTCATTCGGGAACAATTGCAATCAATATATATATTTACGTTCAGTGTGTTTTGATCGCTGGTGAAAAGTTTGTTTCTTTTGTAGAATTGTCCATCTCTCTCCCTCTCTCTATGTCATGGTTATAGTGATTAGTTCAGAGTGACATTCATTATTTTCGTTATATAATGGATGTGTCGGCAGTTGTTGTTCTTCGTGTTCAATGATACCGAATTCCTAGCTGCAGACTAGTAATTAATATCAAAGACTTGTTCTTATTCTGTCGGTATCGATAGTCTAAGAGTTTAACCATGTGGTATGGTTAAAAGATTCAGCAATGGTCTACAACCTTTGTCCTCTCCTAATGGAGAAAAACATGGTCTGGTGATCATTTCTCAAAGTTGGGTTTTATTCAGAATTACAGAAAAGGGGCTGTCCCAGGGTGCCTGACCCTAACTGGGCTCAAGGGCGGTCCTCTGATTTAGTTAACTCCAGTTCCCTTTTTGAGTTTTACTTCATTAAACAGTCCAAAATCACATTTTCATAAAATTGTGTAAACAGTATCATACTCACTCATTCATCTTATACAACAATTAGATGTAAACCTCATATCTGAGGCTATTATATAAACAGCGTTATGGTAATGTGGCCACACAGTCTCCTATGAGCTTCCCCAAGTTGTAACAAACGGACCATTTCGTAGCTGGATTCTTCACCGGTCTTTTATACTTTCTCCTGAACACGAAATTTGTTCGTACCTCAAGTTGTGTGAGGTGGAAGAAATTCCTTTGTGCTCTATGAAAATGTACTCTCTCTATACTGTGTGTCCATGAGGAGATCATCAGGAATTTACGACGTCTCTCTGACCACAGCAGCCTAGTTGAAGGAGGAAAGGGGGAGGCAGAGAGGGGGGCTCGCCACACCCAAAGAGGGCAACGTCATGACACAGTCTTAAAGCAATATGCACACAATATCCCATATTGACAAATCAACATTTACATTTACATTTAAGTCATTTAGCAGACGCTCTTAACCAGAGCGACTTACAAATTGGTGCATTCACCTTATGACATCCAGTGGAACAGCCACTTTACAATAGTGCATCTAAATCTTTTAAGGGGGGTGAGAAGGATTACTTTATCCTATCCTAGGTATTCCTTAAAGAGGTGGGGTTTCAGGTGTCTCCGGAAGGTGGTTTAGAAATTTCTGCAAATCTATTAAAAATGAAATCTTATTTACATAAGTATTCAGGCCCTTTGCTATGAGACTCAAAATTGAGCTCAGGTGCATCCTGTTTCCATTGATCATCTTTGAGATGTATCTACACCTTGATTGGAGACCACCTATGGTGAATGATTGGACATGATTTGTTAAGTCACACACCTGTCTATAAAGGTCCCACAGTTGACAGTGAATGTCAGAGCAAAAACCAAGCCATAAGGTTGAAGGAATTGTTCGTTGAGTTCTGAGACAGGATTGTGTCGAGGCACAGATCTGGGAAAGGGTGCCAAAACATTTCTGCAGCATTGAGGGTCCAAGAAAACTGGCCTGCATCATTCTTAAATGGAATAAGTTCGGAACCACCAAGACTCTTCCTAGAGTTGGCCGCCCGGCCAAACTGAGCAATCGGGGGAGAAGAGCCTAAGTCAGGGTGGTGACCAAGTGCCTGATGGTCACTCTGACAAAGCTCTAGAGTTAATCTGTGGAGATGGGAGAACCTTCCAGAAGGACAACCATCTCTGCAGCATCCCACCAATCAGGCCTTTATGGTAGTGGCCAGACAGATGCCACTCCTCAGTAAGGCACATGACAACCCGCTTGGAGTTTGCCAAAAGGCACCTAAAGACTCTCAAACCATGAGAATTGTAGTGTAGATTATCTGGTCTGATGAAAGATTGAACTCCTTGGCCTGAATGCCAAGCATCACGTCTGGAGGAAACCTGGCTCTATCCCTCTGTAACAGTATAGCTTCCGTCCCTCTCCTCGCCCCTACCTGGGCTCGAACCAGGGACCCTCTGCACACATCAACAACTGACACCCACAAAGCATCGTTAACCATTGCGCCACAAAAGCCGCGCCCCTTGCAGAGCAAGGGGAACAACTACTTCAATGTCTCAGAGCGAGTGATGTCACCGATTAAAACGCTATTAGCGCGCACCACCGCGAACTAGCCAGCCATTTCACATCGGTTACACCTACGGTGAAGTATGGTGGTGGTAGCATAATGCTGTGGGGATGTTCTTCAGCAGTAGGGACTGGGAGACTAGTCAAGATCAAGGGAAAGATGAACGGAGCAAAGTACAGAGAGCTAGCTCCAGAGCGCTCAGGGCCTCAGACCGGGGTGAAGGTTCACCTTCCAACAGCACAATGACCCTGAGCACACAGCCACGACTATGCAGGAGTGGCCTACGGGACAAGTGTCCAAATGTCCAATGAGTGGCCCAGCCAGAGCCCGGACTTGAACACGATTAAAACATCTCTGGAGAGCCCTGAAAATAGCTGTGCCGCAACGCTCCCCAAACAACCTGACAGAGCTTGAGAGGATCTGCAGAAAAGATTTGGAGAAACTCCCCAAACACAGGTGTGCCAAGCTTGTAGCCACATTCCCAAGAAGACTCGAGGCTGTAATTGCTGCCAAAGGTGCTTCAACAAAGTACTGAATAAAGGGTCGAAATGCTTATGTAAATGTGACATGAGTTTTATTTTTAATAAATTAGCAAAACATTTTAAAACCTGTTTTTGCTATGTCATTATGGGGTATTGTGTGTAGATTGAGGGAAAAAGCTATTTTGTAACGTAACAAAATGTGGAAAAAGTTAAGGGGGGTCTGAATACTTTCCTTAGACTTGGTAAATCAGGATGTACAGTGTCTATCAATAGAGATTTACCATTGAAATCTAATTATTACCATTATGTTGTTAGATTAGGTAAGACAAAGTTACATTTGGTTTATTAAAAAATGTATTAATCTCTGGACCAACTTATCAAAATGTTCTAATGTAATGATATTGAATATCGGCATAAAATATCAGACCGACATCGGCCTCCTTCACCCCCCCACCAATTTCTTTATTTTTAAATCGGTATCAGCCTGCAAAAAAAATGCATGTCAGTCGTTGAAACACAACAAGTCAAGATACTTATTGTAATGGATAGCCTCCCCTAGGTGTGCACACACAGGCGCTACCAGTTAAACACATAATAAGAAATCAAGTCAATTTGCTGCCCACTCAGTGAAAATAAATGACATTTTGTTGAAAGTCCATTTCCGGAGGGAACCTGAAAACATGCGACCTGACAAGTTGAATTACGACATTAATATTTAAATATTTGTCAACGTTAACCTTTATCACAAAGACAAATTTGTAGCTCATGTTGCAGTTTAGGGGCGTTTGAACGCACCTCTTTGTTCGGAGAGGTCTTTATTGAGACTGATTGCCCTGGTTAATCGCAACAGCCGTCGTCTGCATATTAAAGTACCACGAAAGGAAACAAGAAAACTCACCGCCCTCTTAACTTGGCGAAGTTTAAATCGCCAATGCCCAGAGCTGCCGCTTCCCGCCCCTTTTCTGTGGAATTGATTGTGTTCATTGTACATTAAGGTAGGCACTACATTCCATGAGGTCAGTGTTGTTCAACCGTATTAGTCCCATTTGGCATCAAGTATCCTACATGGTAATAACTGTTCGATTGTTGCATCACTTCAGGCTAGAAAACAAACCTACATAAGAGGAGCGCTGGGTCAGGAAACGTGTTAAAAGTGTATGGACTTTATGATACTGTATGGGTTAGATTTTGATAATACAGGTCTGTGGAATTGATTTTGACATGTACTGTAGTTTGTCTTGTGTGCCCTGTCTGGCTAATATCTAGCCTACTTTTTCTTGTCTGTCTGTGTGTCTACCAGGTAGCCCATTTGGAGCACACGGGCCAGTACCTGATGGTGAAGGACAACCAGGTGGTCCAGCTGCACCAGTCCTGTGTGCGATATACAATGAGTTTGTGCTGACCACCAAGAACTACATCCGCACCTGCACCGACATCAAACCAGAGTGGTATTTAGAAAACATGTGTATTGTTTGCATTGTTAGGTATACTGCACTGTTGGAAACAAGCATTTCACTGCACCTTTCTGTAAAATATGTGTACGCTGTCAGCAGCTTACTGGCTGCCTAGCCCTATATCCATCTTGTCTAGTGAGTGTGCAGGCCTATAGTCAGTCCTTTCCTATATTCTGCTAGGTGTGTGTCTATGTGCTTGCCTGCAGTCAACCCGCCTGCTCCGATATTCCTCTAGACAAGCAGTCAGCTTGCTCCTTGTGTGTGTGTGTGTGTGTGTGTGTGCGTGCGTGTGAGAGAGACCGTGTGCACATTGTTGGATTACGTGGGTGTTTGTTCATCTGTCTGTGTGTGCTTGCACATTTATGTGTCGGATGAAGTGTCTGCGGCAATCTCTGTGTGCGAATGCGGGAGAGAAAGCCTTCTCTCACTCACTCACTCACTCACTCACTCACTCACTCACTCACTCACTCACTCACTCACTCACTCACTCACTCACACACGTCATGACTAATATGTTTACTTGTCTCCTTTCCCAGGCTGGTGAAAATCGCCCCGCAGTACTAAGAGATGGATAACTTCCCCAACTGTGAAGCCAAGAGACAGTTGTAGTGCATCGTCGCTAAACTCTCAACCAAGGAATACTCTGTACTAACACTGTAGTGTGCACGAGAACAATACCATCACCACCAGCACTAAGGAACTCTGAACTCTTCATCTGAGCCTTGAATTTTGTTTATTTTTTACCACCTGTGGTCATTGTGATTAACAGGTGGTTGGCATTGCGGTTGATCCGGGTTGGGAGTGAGCGGTCAACACCATTACCGTCATTGACCATGTTAAAGCATAACCATTTATGTAGATGTTGACTTTCCTCTTTAGAACGTGTCAACTCTTACCAAAATGTACTTAGGTACAGAATGTCCATGCTAATTCATTGAACAAACTTTGACTTCAATTAATGGAAAAAAAATACATCTCAGCTTTGACTGTTTAGAACCTACCGTCTTGCTTGTTCAGACAGCTACCAAACTTTGGTATTGGGTGGGGGGATGAGCTCAGAAGGTTGAAATATTAAATGTATTTTAATAGCAGCAAAGCAGGAAGTAAAAGAAGGAAGTGTACCCATCAATATCGGCTGTGATCGTATGATTCAACTCAAATGACATTACAAAAAATACATTCCAGGTGTGTTCGTAAATTTAATCTGGAGTGCCAGAGAGTGCGCTCTGGGCGTTCTTAAATTCAGAGTTTTGCAGATTGCCCGTTGGTAAATTCAGAACGCACACTGGGCACTCTGGCCGAGGAGTAGGGTTGATCCGAGTGTTCTGACCTCAGCGCTAGTCAAGCACTCAAGCTAACTGGCTAATGTTGGCTAGCTACTCCCAGACACAAATTAGAGAACAGCTGACTGACCATTTTACCTGCCCTAGCAGAGCTGGTTAGGCTGTTTTTATGTTATCCAGATCCTTGGTGACTAACTGCTGCTGGCAACAATTTATTTACACTTTTTTTGTCGATGTTTACTGACACTGGCCATATTTAACCGGTGTTGAGCGTTCGTAAATTCATTAATCAGTTATTCTACACTCAGGCGAGAGTGCTCTGAAATCAGAGTAGATAGCCAAAGCGAATTTACAACCGCACCGTCCACTGCATGTTAGCATATTTTAAATGAACCTTCTACATTACCATGGAAATGATTGCGAGTGTACCCATGAGTTTACAGTCAAATTGTCAGGGTTAGAGGTTCCAAGCTATTCTATTTCAATGTATGCTACTGCTGCATTGTGGGAGGTGTTGCCTAGGCAACCAAAGACTTGTTTGCTACAACATCTTGCTTGTTTCCGCAAGGGAGAGGCTACACGGACACGGACACGCCTGGTGACCAAAATTTATGACGTAAGTCGCGCAGAGAGACTTTAGGGGATGAACTGCTTCAGTTATAGATCACCAGTTGGCTCCCTTTTCTGATCATCACTTGATTTCCCTGGATTTACAAGCTACTGAAAATTTTTTTTTAAGGTACTTGAGGATATTGGTTATGAAACAACATACTTCTTAAAGATCCTATTCTTATTGGAAACATCACATCGTTAGTCAAAGATATTGTTGCAAGAAAAGACTTGGGAATTTTTCAAATATAAAGTCTGAGTTGTAGCCATTAAATGTGCCAAAGAGCTGATGCACTTAAAGAAACTTCGAGAAAAAGAGTTGATGAGCACACTTGACAGTTTTCTAAAGAAAGATAATATATCTCAAGAAGAAGAGTCTGTATTTAAATCTTTACAACTAGAATTAGAACAGCTTTACACAGATCTGGCAAAGGATGCCTTTGTCAGATCAAGAACAAAATGGATTGAAGTGGGAAGAAACACGAGTTACTTTTTTGTACTTGAAAAGAGAAACTACAAAAGAAAGTCTAACTGCACTCAAAATGAAGGATGCGTAATGCAAAGACCCCATTACAATCAACATTTTTCATTTCCTTTTATGAAAACCTTTACAACTCTCAATTTCAGGAAGATGGTTGTGAAAGCTACATTTGCCACATTCAGAATTATGTCCCTGTAATTGATGACTTCCACTCAGTTTGCCATTCACCTGTGTCAATTGAAGAAAGAGGCTCTGAATTTAGATGTTTCAAGATTGCTTTAAAGAAAATGGGGAAATGGTCTCCACTATGAAACAGAGCCTTATTATTGCAGTGATCCCAAAGCCCAATAAAGACCCTTCTCTGACAATTGGAGACCAATTACTTGATTAAATACTGACTACAAATCGACTGCTCTTGTTTATACCAAAAGATTAAAGAATGGAATAGATACCATTATAAATTAGACTCAAATGGGATTTATGAAGGGCCATCACATAACCTTGTAACATTCATTTAGTTTTGGACCTTCTAGATTATTCAGATGCAATTGATTCAGATGTGGTTGTCTTATTTTTGGACTTCTGTAAAGCCTGACACAATTGAACATGAATTTCTCTTTAGGTCACTTACAATTCACCGAAACCAAAAGGTTTATCAAAGTAATTTGCATGTTTTACAAAGATATAAATAGTTCTGTGTTACTAAACCTTAATACATCCAAAAGATTCACTATCAACAGAAGTGTACGACGGGGATGCCCAATTTCGCCATTTTTATTCATTTTGGTTGTGGAACTTCAATCTCTAGATATTCTGAATAATGCAAATCTGCATGGCATAACCATTTTTAACGAAGAAATCAACATTTCCCAACTGCCTGATGATACTGCTCTTTTTTAATAGACAAAGACCAGGTTGCCCATGCCCTTAATGATATGAATGCTTCTATATGTGAAATCTTATGTTTATAAACTCAGGAAAAAAAAGAAACGTCCCCTTTTCAGGACCGTCTTTCAAAGATAATTTGAAAATCCAAATAACTACACAGATCTTCATTGTAAAGGGTTTAAACACTGGTTTCCCATGCTTGTTCAAAGATCCATAATTAATGAACATGCACCTGTTAGTGTCCTTAAGACACTAACAGCATACAGAAGTTAGGCAATTACAGTCACAGTTATGAAAACTTAGGACACTAAAGAGTCCTTTCTACTGACTCTGAAAACACCAAAAGAAAGATGCCCAGGGTCCCTGCTCATCTGCACGAATGTGCCTTAGGCATGCTGCAAGGAGGCATGAGGACTGCAGATGTGGCCAGGGCAATACATTTCAATGTCCGTACTGTGAGACGCCTAAGACAGTGCTACAGGGAGACAGGAACGACAGCTGATCATCCTCGCAGTGGCAGACCACGTGTAACAACACCTGCATAGAATTGGTACATCAGAACATCACACCTGCGGTGCAGGTACAGGATAGCAACAACAACTGCCCGAGTTACACCAGGAACGCACAATCCCTCCATCTCAGACTGTCTGCAATCGGCTGAGAGAGGCTGGACTGAGGGCTTGTAGGCCTGTTGTAAGGCAGGTCCTCACCAGACATCACTGGCAACAACGTCACCTATGGGCACAAACCCACCGTCGCTGGACCAGACAGGACTGACAAAAAGTGCTCTTCACTGACGCAGTTTCGTCTAACCAGGGGTGATGGTTGGATTCGCGTTTATCGTCAAAGGAATGAGAGTTAGTGGGATCGATTTGGAGGTGGAGGGTCCATCATGGTCTGGGGCGGTGTGTCACAGCATCATCGGACTGAGCTTGTTTGCAGGCAATCTTAACGCTGTCTGTTACAGGGAAGACATCCTCCTGCAGGCTCATCCTCCTAACATGACCCTCCAGTGTGACAATCCCACCAGCCATACTGATCGTTCTGTGCATGATTTCCTGCAAGACAGGAATGTCAAAGTTCTGCCATGGCCAGCGAAGAGCCCCCCTCCTTTGTTCAGGGACACATTATTCAATTTCTGTTAGTCACATGTCTCTGGAACTTGTTCAGTTTATATCTTAGTTGTTGAATCTTATGTAAAAAATAAACGCAGTTGACAGAGGACATTTCTTTTTTTTGGAGCCTGATGAAATAGAATATATACCTATAAAGGACTGTGTTAAATATTTAGGAATACTTCTGTCAAAAAAACACTTAGACAACATATGAATTTCTCTCCTAAAATTAAGAAAACCAAAAATATATTTAATAATAATTGGCTACAACGGGATCGTTCTATACTTGGAAGAGTACTTCTGTCCAAGGCAGAGGAACTGTCTCGCTTTGTGTACCCCTCATTATCTTTATTTGTAAATCATTCTACTTGTAAAGAGATCAACAAGACTCAGTCTGGAAGTGTTGGATTTTGTTGACATAAATAACACTTTCAAGATCAACTGGTTGAAAAGATGTTTGATCAATATGGTATTTAATTCCAAATAATGTGTTTAGTAAATTGGGAGGTCTTAGATTTGTACTGTAATGTAATTATATTCCTGAAAGATTACCTGCTAAATTGGCTAGGTTTCACCAACAAGCTTTAATGGCCTGGAAAATGAAAGCTCTTTTGTGGAATAATTCAGACATAACTCTAAGGAATAAGTCATTGTTCTACCCAATCTATCTTGAGAGGAATTTTGACTTTGTTCTTGAGGTTTTTGACAACAGGGGTGAAATTCGTACATATGAACAATTTATAACATTTAATGAGTTTCCAATACCTTTCAGAGAGTTTATTTCTGTGATCAAAGCCATTCCCAGTGGTCTAACTACACTAATGAAAACTCATCTTAGCTTTGGTGATGATCACAAAGCTTATCCAGAACTTTGTTTGGAAGGCATGGGCTTCGTTGAGAAATCTTGTAATATATAAAACAAATGATCCATTCACAGAACCAGCTTACACCTCGAGGAAACATTTTTGGGAACATGCTTATTCCTGACATTGTCTGGAAAAAAGCTTGGTTAAGGCCTTACAAATATTGTATATCAAACTAATTTAAGGAAGTGCACTTTAAAATTCTACATAGAATTACATTGATATAGCTTATGTTGTCCAAATTTATGGCTATTGATGATATGCGTTTCCACTTGTTCTATGAATGTAAATTTGTATTAGAATTTTGGGAAAACCTTGCAGAATACTTATTTAGCATTATGAACACTACCTGTTTTGATGTCAAGTAAAGAGGCACTGAGTTTGAAGGTAGGCCTTGAAATTCATCCACAGGTGCACCTCCAATTGACTCAAATGATGTCAGTTAGCCTATCAGAAGCTTCTAAAACCATTACATTGTTTTCTGGAATTGTCCAAGTTGTTTATTAAAGGCAGTCAACTTAGTGTATATAAACTTCTGACCCACTGGAATTGTGATTAAATATTTTTGGGAAAGATTACTTGTGTCATGCACAACATAGATGTCCTAACCGACTTGCCAAAACTCTAGTTTGTTAACAAGAAATTAATGGAGTTTTAATGGCTCCAACATATGTGTATGTAAACTTCTGACAACTATGTGTATCTCTTAAAAAAAAAAATTGGGGCGTGGATCAGAAAGCCAGTCCGTATCTGGTGTGACCATTTGCCTCATGCAGCGTGACACATCTCCTTTGCATAGAGTTCATCAGGTTGTTGATTGTGTCCTGGGAATGTTGTCCCACTCCTTCTTAATGGCTGTGCGACATTGCTGGATATTGGCGGGAACTGGAACACGCTGTCATAAACGTTGATCCAGATCATCCCAAACATGAGGTGATGGCGGTGGATGAATGGCACGACAATGGTCCTCAGGATCTCTTCACAGTATCTGTGCATTCAAATTGCAATCGATTTAAAACTTAAATTGTGTTTGATGTCCGTAGCTGATGCCTGCCCATACCATAACCCCACCGCCACCATGGGGCACTCTGCTCACAACAATGACATCAACAAATTGCTCACCCACACAACGCCATACACATGGTCTGCGGGTGTGAGGCCGGTTGGACGTACTGCCAAATTCTCTAAAATTACGTTATGGTAGAGAAATGAGCATTCAATTCTCTGGCAACCGCTTATTGGACATTCCTGCAGTCAGCATGCCAGTTGCACGCTCCCTCAACTTGGGACATCAGTGGCATTGTGTTGTGTGACAAAACTGCACATTTTAGAGTGGCCTGTTATTGTCCCCTGCACAAGGTGAGCCTGTGTAATGATCATGCTGTTTAATCATCTTCTTAATATGCCACACCTGTCAGGTGGGATGGATTATCTTGGCAAAGGAGAAATGGTCACTAACAGGGATGAAAACAAATTTGTGCACAACATTTGAGAGAAGCTTTTTATGCATTTGGAAAAATAATTTATTTTTGATCAGTGTAGTTTGTTAACCAATTCAGTGGGAAAAGGTTATACGGACACTCCTGACCGGCAAACCAATATTTCATTTCAGAATTTGTTAAAATTAGGTTATGGTAAGGGTGAAGGATTGGTTAGGGTCAGTTTTAGATTTTGGTTAGTCGTTTTGCAGGTCAGCAGTGTCTATCCCAATTCAGTGTCTTAGAAGTGAAGAGGCCTCGATGAAAGAAGAGATGGGTAAAAAGAGTGATGTAAGCGAAATTAACACCAGAGGGAGTGTGGTTTGTTCTTTAGCTCTGTCTCAATCTCCATGATCTGTCCTCTACTGTAGATTAATTTAAAGATTGCGGAGCACCGTGGATTTGCACGAAACAGGGGAGCTGCACAGCGAGAGAAATCAGGATTGTCTGAGCAAGCTTTTTCAAAACAAATGGTGTCCTATACCACTCAGGGTCCATTGGTATACTGAATATTTGCTTTCTGTGATCTGTCTAATTGTAGGGACATATTAGTTTCTCAGAGAATCGTATTGACAGGTAGTAATCCACTGTGACAATGTAGCGATCATATGCGTTTTCAATCATTCCCATGGTTTTTCCATAAGTGGATCACACCTGTGAACAAGCATAGATATCCTGATATCACCTATCTACTGAGGAAATTAAAAAAATATATATTTTCCTGCCAGCACAGATCTTTCTGCAGAGATCCCTCTGTGAACATACTTTGGATGGTGTATCAATACACACAGTCACTACAAAGATACAGGCGCCCTTCCTAACTCAGTTGCTGGAGAGGAAGGAAATTTCAACATGAAGCCAACAGTGATTTTAAAACAGTTAGTTTAATGGCTGTGATAACTGAGGATGGATCAACAACATTGTAGTTACTGCACAATACTAACGTACCTGTAAATTACAGTGAAAAAAGGAAGCCTGTGCAGAATAAAAAAACATATTCCAAAACATGCATCCTGTTTAAGGCACTAAAGGAATACTGCTACATATGTGGCAAAGAAATAAACTTTTTATCCTGAATACACGCAGGTAGCCTCGTGGTTAGAGTGTTGGGCCAGTAACCAAAACGTTGCTGGATTGAATCCCCAAGCTGACAAGGGAAAAAGTTAACCCACTGTTCCCCAGTAGGCCATCATTGTAAATAAGAATGTGTTCTTAACTGACTTACCTAGTTAAATAAAGACTACATTTAAAATGTAAATTTATTTTGGGGGGGAAATCCAACAACACATCACTGAGTACCACTCTTTATATTTTCAAGCATGGCGGTAGCTGCATCATATTATGCGTATGCTTGTCATCGGCAATGACAAGGGAGTTTTTAGGATAAAAAGAAACCGAATAGAGCTAAGCACAAGAAAAATCCTAGAGGAAAACTTGGTTCAGTCTGCTTTCCAACAGACTCTGGGAGACACTCACCTTTCAGCAGGACAATTATCTAAAACACAAGGCCAAATATACACTGGAGTTGCTTACCAAGACGACAGCGAATGCTCCCGAGTGGCCTAGTTACAGATTTGACTTATATCGGCTTGAAAATCTATGGCAAGACTTGAATATGTCTGTCTAGCAATGATCAACAACCAACTTAACAGCTTAAAGATATTTTTAAAGAATGTACAAATATTGTACAATCCAGGTGTGCAAAGCTCTTAGACTTTACCCAGAAAGACTCAAGAGCTGTAATCGCTGCCAAAGGTGATTCTAACATCTATTGACTCAGTGGTGTGTATACCTATCTAATCAAAACATATTACTGTTTTCCATTAATAAAAGTTAGATTTTTTTTCTACTTTGACAGTATTTTGTGTAGATCATTGACAAGGAATGACAAAAAAAAGTCAAGAGGCGTGAATACTTTCTGAAGACACTGTAGCCTGTATCTCAGGCCTAACACAGTGGTTCATACGTATATATATATATATGTGTGTGTGTGTGTGTGTGTGTGTGTGTGTGTGTGTGTGTGTGTGTGTGTGTGTGTGTGTGTGTGTGTGTATATATATATATATATATATATATATACATATCACAGAAAAGGCTGGCAAGCGACTGTCAGATGGCATGATTGAATTGTTCCGTCTCACTGTCACCAGAGAGGCTATTACTTCAAATTAGCATACACATTCAAACCAGAACAGATGGATTTGTCACATTCCAGTCGCCATCTTCCTGTGAGATTGGCTGCTCTTGTGCTGCGTGATGGAGATAAGACACCTGTCTGGGTTTGGATCGGGAGGAAAGGCTAGTGGAAAATACCCCTCTCCCAGCCACGCCCGCCGCCCAACGCCCGACCTGATGAGGCCTCCATCCAGCGCCCCATGGGAGGTCCAGAAAAGCAGTCGTTCCAATACAAAGTGGTGATTTGTGTGCCGATTGGCTAGTGGGGAACAAAGCCATTCCATCAGTATGTTTGTCTCAGAGTTTGTGATTTTGGGAAGTTATGTTTGAAGAAAGCTCTTGAACGGTGCCTGTCCTCTGTCACATTCAAAAGGGGGCACATCAGCAAAGGCTGAGAATGACTGTGTCAGCAGGTGAGGGTTGGGTGAACAGTGATGCCCAGGCAATCTCTTTCCTCCACATAATAATGCATCCATGGCTTCTTATCACCCAAGACTCAAGGTTAAGCCTCTAAAAAATGCATTTGCTGAAATTATACAACTCCTTTTCTATTGAAACATGAGATTACTGAACTTCGATCATGCATAAATGCCTAGGCATAAATTTGTGATTTAAAAAAAAAAAAAAAAAAGTGAAAATATAAGCTAGTACGTGGACCGGCCGTGTTGTCATGCAATTACAATTCAGACACAATCAAAGAAAACACCTGTGTTTACCTAAAATATATTTCACCATTGGAATGAACTGTACACACCATTGTCTTCCGATTTGATGGCGTCACTCTAGGGCAACAAACGTCTGACTGACGTAAGACAATGCTGTACACACTAGAAAATGGAGATACGGTGGATGGGTTTAAAAAGGAAATTGGTTCAATATATACGTTTAGCTTTCACTGTGATTCATTAGCCACTCACTAATAAAATGATTTTTTTCGATTTTTCTTTTGTAATTATGTATGACAGAATGGATCAATTGGAAATATTGAGTATGAAAAAAGCTCTTAGCTACCCGAGGATCAATACCATATAATTTCCAGATCAGCTTAAACTAATGGGTTTTCTATTGGCTTCAGTTAAGGGTGATAATCTCCCTGGCACCATTTTCATGGTTACATTTACATTCCTTTGCAAAAAGCAGTCAATTTAAAAACTGAACCGCTTGCCTCCTAACAGTCTGAAAATATCAAAATAAACATGCTAATCTCCTGCCTTGCATATTGCGCAAGCCATAGCGACTCCTCCCTCAGTCGTACATAGGAAGCCATATTCCTCTCCTCTCGCTAATAAAGACAGCTCAGAGAACACTTCAATTGCTCCTCCCCACTTAGTTGACTTCGCTTTGAAATGTCAAATCGGGGCAAATGTTAAGGGCCGCTTATGAAGTTCCCATGTCCTTCTCAGTCATGCCTCATCGTACAAGACTCATCCCTTCTCGGGCACGCATGGCCGAGATATATATTATGCCATAGGTGGTCCTCATCTACGATTAATGGATCAACACAGAGTTAAAACAAAAAGACCCCCAGGGTGCCCTGGAAAATCGTGTTCTCTTACAGTCCGCTGCATAAATATCAACAGTGACTCTGCAAACGCTTATGTTTTGGCCCAGCAACAAGACACAAAGGCAGACTTTTTTTCTTTTTTTTTTAAACAAATGGACAAAGTAACTGAAATGGCAGAGGTGAGCCGGTGGAAACTAGACCACCTACGCAGACCAACTGAGAATATGCAATGAGGGACAGGAAGATAAATGTCACAAGCGAAATGTCCCGCAACGGCCAGAGTGCATAAAGCACCATATTTGGAAATAAGCACTAAGTTTCAAAGACCAAATCCACAACCATTGACATTTTTCTTAAAGCATAATCCACCATGGGGAGACAAAAACGCTAAAGTTCATATAACTGTCAGGAGGCTTTAACTCTGAATAATACTGAGATTTTATGGAAGTCAACGAGCTCAGACAGAGCCAGTCGAAGCTGCCTTTAACACACGCTGTGAAACGTCCCTAAGCCAAAGCAACCATGAGGGAGCCTTCAGGGGTGAAAGGACCCAAGATGCTCTCCCAGTTGGGCTAGCCTTATTTGGGACCTGGGCTGACCGCAGCCTGTGGGACAGCCCCGGCTTCATGGCTGTCATCTTTGAGGAGTCCTCCTGAGGCCCAATTCCTTGTGGCTTTATGCTCTGCCTCACACTGCAGTGTGCTTTATTTGGGCTCCTGACCCATAGGATGACAGGGGAGCTCTCGAAGAAACTTCTCCAGGGCTCATCCAACTTCCTTGGATAGGGAAGTAAAGAAATGTTTGGTTCATTTCTGTTCAAAGTTTGATCATAAGAAGTAGTCGTCCAATCCTGATGACGAATCCTGAAGAATGTTAAGGGAATGTTTATGGGTCCTGTTTTTAATGATTATGCAGCCTCGTCAGTGGCTTGCCAAAAACGTGAAAAATGTTATGCATCCTATGATCCTACCACTCCGAGAGAGATATACATTTTCATATCGATTTTGCTTTCAAACTTTTTTTATTAACCTGTCTCTGATTACTTTCAAACTAACAATGGTCAAATCAAAGTTTATTTGTCACGTGCGCCGAATACAACAGCTGTCAACCTTACAGTGAAATGCTTACTTACAGGCTCTAACCAATGGTGCCAAAAAAAGGTGTGTGTTTACTTACCGTGTGAAGTAAACAGTTCTGCTTTTCCGCAGGAGACACTGGTGCACTTCACAAAATAGATGGCATAATAAGGCAGGAAAATTACATGGATATATTGAAGCAACACCTCAAGACATCAGTCAGGAAGTTACAGCCTGGTCGCAAACGGGTCTTCCAAAATGGACAAAGACCCCAAGCATACTTCCAAAGTTGTGGCAAAATGGCTTAAGGACAACAAACTCAAGGTATTGGAGTGGCCATCAAAGCCCTGACCTCAATCCTATAGAAAATGTGGGCAGGAATGCAAAATTGTGTGCGTGCAAGGAGGACTACAAACCTGACTCAGTGACACCAGCTCTGTTAAGAGGAATGGGCCAAAATGCACCCAATTTATTGTGGGAAGCTTGTGCAAGGCTACCCAAAAAGTTTGACCCAAGTTCAACAATTTAAAGGCAATGCTACCAAATACTAATTGAGTGTATGTAAACTTCTGACCTACCGGGAATGATGAAATAAATAAATAATTCTCTGCTATATTATTCTGACATTTCACATTCTTAAAATTGTGGTGATCCTTACTGACCTAAGACAGGACATTTTTACTAGGATTAAATGTCAGGAATTGTGAAAAACTGAGTTTAAAATGTATTTGGCTAAGGTGTATGTAAACTTCCGACTTCAACTGTATATTCCCAGTCATGTGAGTATTTGGTCAATAAAAAAAGTTTCTCAATACTTTGTTATATACCCTTTGTTGGCAATAACAGAGGTCAAATGTTTTCTGTAAGTCTTCACAAGGTTTTCACACACTGTTGCTGGTATTTTGGCCCATTCCTCCATGCAGATCTCCTCTAGAGCAGTGATGTTTTGGGGCTGTTGCTGGGCAACACAGTCTTTCAACTACCTCCAAAGATTTTCTATGGGGTTGAGATCTGGAGACTGGCTATGTAACGGCGTTCTTCGTTTGTCGAAAGAAAGTCGGACCGAAATGCAGCGTGGTGGTTACTCATGTCTTTAATGAAGGAAGAGCGATATATGAAATAACTATACAAATGCAAAACAACAAAACGGAACGTGAAACCTATTCAAATCAAATTCAAATCAAATCAAATGTTATTTGTCACATACACATGGTTAGCAGATGTTAATGCGAGTGCAGCGAAATGCTTGTGCTTCTAGTTCCGACAATGCAGTGATAACCAACAAGTAATCTAACTAACAATTCCAAAACTACTGTCTTATACACAGTGTAAGGGGATAAAGAATATGTACATAAGGATATATGAATGAGTGATGGTACAGGGCAGCATACAGTAGATGGTATCGAGTACAGTATATACATATGAGATGAGTATGTAGACAAAGTAAACAAAGTGGCATAGTTAAAGTGGCTAGTGATACATGTATTACATAAGGATGCAGTCGATGATATAGAGTACAGTATATACGTATGCATATGAGATGAATAATGTAGGGTAAGTAACATTATATAAGGTAGCATTGTTTAAAGTGGCTAGTGATATATTTACATCATTTCCCATCAATTCCCATTATTAAAGTGGCTGGAGTTGGGTCAGTGTCAATGTCAGTGTGTTGGCAGCAGCCACTCAATGTTGGTGGCTGTTTAACAGTCTGATGGCCTTGAGATAGAAGCTGTTTTTCAGTCTCTCGGTCCCAGCTTTGATGCACCTGTACTGACCTCGCCTTCTGGATGATAGCGGGGTGGCTCGGGTGGTTGATGTCCTTGATGATCTTCATGGCCTTCCTGTAACATCGGGTGGTGTAGGTGTCCTGGAGGGCAGGTAGTTTGCCCCCGGTGATGCGTTGTGCAGACCTCACTACCCTCTGGAGATCCTTACGGTTGAGGGCGGAGACAGCCCGCCAGGATGCTCTCGATTGTGCATCTGTAGAAGTTTGTGAGTGCTTTTGATGACAAGCCAAACTTCTTCAGCCTCCTGAGGTTGAAGAGGCGCTGCTGCGCCTTCTTCACGACGCTGTCAGTGTGAGTGGACCAATTCAGTTTGTCTGTGATGTGTATGCCGAGGAACTTAAAACTTGCTACCCTCTCCACTACTGTTCCATCGATGTGGATAGGGGGGTGTTCCCTCTGCTGTTTCCTGAAGTCCACAATCATCTCCTTATTACAGCCTATCTGGTGAACACTACACAGAGACAGGAACAATCACCCACGAAATACAAAGCGAAACCAGGCTACCTAAATACGGTTCCCAATCAGACAACGAGAATCACCTGACTCTGATTGAGAACCGCCTCAGGCAGCCAAGCCCATACAACACCCCTACTCAGCCGCAATCCCAATAATACAAAAACCCCAATACGAAATATAACAACATAAACCCATGTCACACCCTGGCCTGACCAAATAATAAAGAAAACACAAAATACTAAGACCAAGGCGTGACAGAACCCCCCCCTAAGGTGCGGACTCCCGGACGCACCTCAAAACCATAGGGAGGGTCCGGGTGGGCGTCTGTCCATGGTGGCGGTTCCGGCTCGGGACGTGGACCCGACTCCATTAATGTCCAAGTTCCTCCCCTTCGCGTCCTGGGATAATCCACCCTCGCCGCCGACCATGGCCTAATAGTCCTCACCCAGAACCCCACAGAACTGAGGAGCAGCTCGTGACTGAGGGGCATCTCGGGACTGAGGGACAGCTCGGGACTGAGGGGCAGCTCGGGACTGAGGGGCAGCTCGAGACTGAGGGGCAGCCCGGAACTGAGGGGCAGCCCGGAACTGAGGGGCAGCCCAGAACTGAGGGGCAGCCCGGAACTGAGGGGAAGTCCAGTACTGAGAAAAGCCCAGTACTGAGAGGAAGCCCAGTACTGAGAGGAAGCCCAGTACTGAGAGGAAGCTCAGGCAGGTAGTAGGCTCCGGTAGATCCTGGCTGGCTGGCGGATCTGGAAGATTCTGGTTGACTAGCAGATCTGGTGGAAGAGACTGGTTGACTGGCAGATCTGGAAGAGACTGGTTGACTGGCAGATCTGGAAGAGACTGGTTGACTGGCAGATCTGGAAGAGACTGGTTGACTGGCAGATCTGGAAGATCATGGCTGACTGGTGGAGCTAGCTGCTCTATGCAGACTGACAGCACCCTGCAGACTGGCAGCTCTTTGCAGACTGACAGCTCTGGCTGCTTCATGCAGACTGACAGTACCTTGCAGACTGACAGCTCCCTGCAGACTGGCAGCTCAGGCTGCTCCGAACAGGCAGGAGGCTACGGCAGCGCTGTAGAGGAGGAAGGCTCTGATAGCGCTGAACAGGCGGGAGACTCCGACAGCGCAGAAGGGAAGGAAGGCTCTGGCTGTGCTGAACAGGCGAGGCGCACAGAAGGCCTGGTACGTGGTGCTGGAACTGGTGCTACAGGATCGAGGACACGCACAGGAAGCCTGGTGCGGGGAGCTGCTACCGGAGGACTGGTGTGTGGAGGTGGCTCTGGATAGACCGGACCGTGCAGGCGCACTGGAGCTCTTGAGCACCGAGCCTGCCCAAGCTTACCTGGCTCGATGCCCACTCTAGCCCGGCCAATACGAAGGACTGGTATGAACCGTACCGGGCTATGCACCCGCACTGGAAACACCGTGCGCTCCATAGCATAACACGGTGTCTGCCCGGTCTCTATAGCCCACCGGTAAGCACAGGGAGTTTGTGCAGGTCTCCTACCTGGCATAGCCATACTCCCTTTAAGCCCCCCCCCAATAATTCTTTTGGGCTGCTTTTTGTGCTTCCAACCGCGTCGCCGTGCTGCCTCCTCATACCAGCGCCTCTCCGCTTTAGCCGCGTCTATTTCCTCCTTGGGGCGGCGATATTCACCAGGCTGAGCCCAGGGTCCTTTTCCGTCCAGTTCCTCCTCCCATGTCCAATTCTCCAAGTGGTGCAGCCTCTCCCACTGCAACTGCTCTTCACGATTAACAGGGAGAGTTGGCTCAGGTCTGACTCCTGACTCAGCCACTCTCTCTCTGAGCCCTCCCCCAATAAATATTTGGGGGTGACTTTCGGTTTTCGCTCTGCGCCACCGTGTCTTACTTTTCGACTCCATTCGCCTATAGCCCTCTTCGCACTGCTCCAGCGAATCCCAGACGGGCTCCAGCAATCTCTCTGGGTCGGCCGTCCACCTGTCTATTTCTTCCCACGTCGTATACTCCATTCCTCTGCTGTCCACAACGTCCTCCCTTCGCTGCTCCAGCTGCCTGTTACCACGCCACTCGGTCCGTGTGTGGTGGGTGATTCTGTAACGGCGTTCTTCGTTTGTCGAAAGAGAGTCGGACCGAAATGCAGCGTGGTGGTTACTCATGTCTTTAATGAAGGAAGAGTGATACATGAAATAACTATACAAATGCAAAACAACAAAACGGAACGTGAAACCTATTACAGCCTATCTGGTGAACACTACACAGAGACAGGAACAACCACCCACGAAATACAAAGCGAAACCAGGCTACCTAAATACGGTTCCCAATCAGAGACAACGAGAATCACCTGACTCTGATTGAGAACCGCCTCAGGCAGCCAAGCCCATACAACACCCCTACTCAGCCGCAATCCCAATAATACAAAAACCCCAATACGAAATACAACAACATAAACCCATGTCACACCCTGGCCTGACCAAATAATAAAGAAAACACAAAATACTAAGACCAAGGCGTGACAGGCTAGGCCACTCCAGGACCTTGAAATGCTTCTTACGAAGCCACTCCTTCGTTGCCCGGGCGGTGTGTTTGGGATCATTGTCATGCTAAAAGACCCAGCCACGTTTCATCTTCAATGCACTTGCTGACGGAAGGTTTTCACTCAAAATCTCACGATACATGGCCCCATTCATTCTTTCCTTTGCACGGATCAGTCGTCCTGGTCCCTTTGCAGAAAAACAGCCCCAAAGCATGATGTTTCCACCCCCATGCTTCACAGTAGGTATGGTGTTCTTTGGATGCACCTCAGCATTCTTTGTCCTCCAAACACGACGAGTTTTTACCAAAAAGTTTTATTTTGGTTTCATCTGACCATATGACATTCTCCCAATCTTCTTCTGGATCATCAAAATGCTCTCTAGCAAACTTCAGACGGGCCTGGACATGTACTGGCTTAAGCAGGGGGACACGTCTGGCACTGCAGGATTTGAGTCCCTGGCGGCGTAGTGTGTTTCTGTACAGCACTTTGAGATATCAGCTGATGTACGAAGGGCTATATAAATAAATTTGATTTGATTTGATTTGATTTGTTACTGATGGTAGGCTTTGTTACTTTGGTCCCATCTCTCTGCAGGTTATTAACTATCCACCCCCCGTGTGGTTCTGGGATTTTTGCTCACCGTTCTTGTGATCATTTTGACCCCATGGGGTGAGATCTTGCGTGGAGCCCCAGATCGAGGGAGATTATCAGTGGTCTTGTATGTCTTCCATTTCCTAATAATTGCTCCCACAGTTGATTTCTTCAAACCAAGCTGCTTACCTATTGCAGATTCAGTCTTCCCAGCCTGGTGCAGGTCTACAATGTTGTTTCTGGTGTCCTTTGACAGCTCTTTGGTCTTGACCATAGTGGAGTTTGGAGTGTGATAGTTGAAGTGTACCTGTGATGAATATTACAGGCCTCTCTCATCTTTTTAAGTGGGAGAACATGCACAATTGGTGGCTGACTAAATACTTTTTTGTCCCACTGTATTTTTCCTGACTAGTGATTGTAAAAGTTCTGTATAGGAGAAATTATAAGGGAAACATGACACAAATAAGCCTTGGTGAACAATCCCAATTAAGACCATTTTATATTTCATTTAATAAATTAAATACAAATCACAGTATGCATTTTTATGTGAAATTTGCATGATACACATTACCTATTGGCCACATTAAACGGTCCTGGACAGTTATTCTGAAAAGTACTTTTCCTGTCATGGCTAATTACCGGGACGTTTGAAAAGACAGACTGAGGGGGATTTATATTCATGAGTTCGCCTTGACTGACAGCTCTTTGAAACGCCTACAGTGCCTTCGGAAAGTATTCAGACATCTTGACTTCTTCTACAGTTTGTGACGTTACAGCCTTATTCAACCCCCCCCCCCCCGTCAATCTACACACAATACCCCATAATGACAAAAAAAATGAAATATACATTTACATAAGCATTCAGACCCTTTACACAGTACTTTGTTGAAGCACCTTTGGCAGCGATTACAGCCTCGAGTATTTTGGGGTATGACGCTACAAGCTTGGAACTAGATGTCGACCGATTAATTGGAATGGACGAGTTTTCATAACAATCGGTAATCGGTATTTTTGGACACTGATTAGCCCATTTTTTAAAATATATTTTTTGACACCTTTATTTAACTAGGCAAGTCAGTTAAGAACACCTTCTTATTTTCAATGATTTTTCAACCCCGATACCGATTATTGGAGGACCAAAAAAAAGCCGATACCGATTAATCGGCCGATTATTTTTTTCCCCTATTTGTAATGATGACAATTACAACAATACTGAATGAACACTTATTTTAACGTAATATAATACATCAATAGAAATCATTTTAGCCTCATAAATAATGAAACATGTTCATCAGAAATCAATTTAGCCTCATAAATAATGAAACACGTTCAATTTGGTTTAAATAATGCAAAAACAAAGTGTTGGAAAAGTAGAAGTGCAATATGAGCCATGTAAAAAGCTAACGTTTGAGTTCCTTTCTCAGAACATGAGAACATATGAAAGTTGGTGGTTCCTTTTAACATGAGACTTCAATATTCCACGGTAAGAGGTTTTAGGTTGTAGTTAATATAATATTTATAGGACTATTTCTCTCTATACCATTTGTATTTCATATACCTTTGATTATTGGATGTTCTTATAGGCACTATAGTATTGCCAGTGTAAAAGTACAGCTTCCGTCAATCTCCTCGCCCCTACCTTGGCTCGAACAAGGAACACATCGACAACAGCCACCCTCGAAGCAGCGATACCCATCGCTCCACAAAAGCCGCAGCGCTTGCAGAGGGAATAACTACTAAGTCTCAGAGCGAGTGACGTTTGAAACGCTATTAGCGCGCACCCCACTAACTAGCTAGCCATTTCACATAGGTTACACCAGCCATTAGGCTGATAGGCTTGAAGTCATAAACAGTGCTGTGCTTGCGAAGAGCTGCTGGCAAAACACATGAAAGTGCTGTTTGAATGAATGCTTACGAGCCTGCTGGTGCCTACCATCGCTCAGTCAGACTGCTCTATCAAATCATAGACTTAATTATAACATAACACACAGAAATACGAGCCTTAGGTCATTAATATGGTCGAATCCGGAAACTATCATTTCGAAAACGTTTATTATTTCAGTGAAATACGGAACCTTTCTGTATTTAATCTAACGGGTGGCTTCCCTAAGTCTAAATATTCTTGTTACATTGCACAACCTTCAATGTTATGTAATAATTATGTAAAATTCTTGCAAATTAGTTTGCAAAGAGCCAGGTTGCCCAAATTGTTGCATATACCCTAACTCTGCGTGCAATGAATGCAAGAGAAGTGACAATTTCACCTGGTTAATATTGCCTGCTAACCTAGATTTCTTTTAGCTAAATATGCAGGTTTAAAAATATATACTTCTGTGTATTGATTTTAAGAAAGGCATGGGTGTTTATGGTTAGGTACAGTCGTCCAACGATTGTGCTTTTTCCGCAAATGTGCCTTTGTTAAATCATCCCCCAGAGTTGCATCGATTACATGCAATGCAGGACACGCTAGATAAACTAGTAATAACATCAACCATGTGTAGTTATAACTAGTGATTATGATTGATTGATTGTTTTTATAAGATCATTTTAATGCTAGCAACTTACCTTGGCTTCTACTGCATTTGCGTAACAGGCAGTCTCCTCGTGGAGTGCAATGAGAGGCAGGTGGTTAGAGCGTTGGACTAGTTAACTGTAAGGTTGCAAGATTGGACCCCCGAGCTGACAAGGTGAAAATCTGTCATTCTGCCCCTGAACGAGGCAGTTAACCCACTGTTCCTAGGCCGTCATTGATGTGTTCTTTTGCACGCCCAATTTTTCAGTTTTTGATTTGTTAAAAAAGTTTGAAATATCCAATAAATGTCGTTCCACTTCATGATTGTGTCCCACTTGTTGTTGACTCTTCACAAAAAAATACAGTTTTATATCTTTATGTTTGAAGCCTGAAATTTGGCAAAAGGTCGCAAAGTTCAAGGGGGCCAAATACTTTCTCAAGGCACTGAAAAAAAAATATATAAAAAAAAATCGGCCCCAATTAATCGGCCATTCTGATTTAATCGGTCGGACCACTACTCCAAACCAAGTGACCATGCTCAAATCTGAATGCTGAATGAAAAACCTTTTACAGTGAACATGCTTTTAACATGAGGGAGGAAAGAGCAATCAGTGTCAATTTCATCTTTCCATTACTCTAGTCAGAAGTGAATCTCTGACAATTTGTGCAAATCAAAACACACAACATCGAGCCACTCAAAATTCTAAAGGTTACAGCTGATGCGTGGCGAACACATGTCAGATCAAACAAGGAGGAGAGCAAAGAGAGAAATGGAGGGAGAATGAAAGGCTTTGGCTGCTTTGTTGCCCTCAGCAACACGTCATGATAACAGGGCGAAAGACAGCCCTATAAAACAAGCTCTTGTTGAAGTGAGTCGAGAATGAAGGCAAGAGAATCACCCTTGTTTGATGAGCAACATTGGATATCCTTTAATCTCGGCAATCCAAAAATCTAATCTTATTTGGCCTCGTGTGACTGTCGGAACCAGGGCAGATCCTCTTTGGTAGTAGACAAGTCCACACAGTCCTTCGCTTGAAAAATTAGAGGCAATAGTACTGTTTGTCCAGCCAGTATACACTTCCTTTAATTCTGACAATTTATGATGAAGATGAATCAAGAAATCTGTCATTCATTTTGACATTTTTGCAGAGATCTTAATCGCACAATTTTACATCTGACTAGGATGTTTGGTGCAATATTTGTCAAATTAAAAAATGTGCATGAGGACGAGTCATATCTCGTTGAACGACAACAGGCATTTCATTGAAGAATCCCTACCGTTGACCAATCGTCGAAGGGGCGTCGACTTTAGCTACCGACTTCAGCTCGCCTTGGGAAAAAAAAACGTGCCGAACAGCGGAAAAATCCCTTGCTGTAGTCCAAAACGTCATCATAATATATGCATGAACTGTTCCGAACTTTAAATCTATTACATTTTGTTCATCAATCAAGATGACCAGGGCTCGTATTCATACTGCATCTTAGGAGTGCTGATCAGATCAGGTCCCCCCTGTCCATATAATCATTTTCATGATCTAAAAAGGCAAAACTAGTGTTAGATCAGCACTCCTACTCCGAGACACTTTATGTATACAGGCTCAGATCACTATTCAATCATGGTTCAGTGTTGCGACACAATGTTTTGTATCCAACGTTTCTGTCCACATAGGGTCTATTTTCTTTTCAATCTCTACTGTATAGAGTCTGCACGGAAGTTGCAGCGATTGGACAAGACAGCAACCACCAATATCGCCAGCCGGACAGTGTTTCCTCCGACACATTGGTGCAGCTGGCTTCCGGGTTAAGTCGAGCACTGTGTCAAGAAGCAGTGCGGCTTGGCAGGGTCGTGTTTCGGAGGACGCATGGCTCTCGACCTTCGCATCTCCCGAGTCTGTAGGGGAGTTGCAGTGATGGGACAAGACTAACTACCAATTGGATATCACAAAATTAGGAAGAAAAAAGGTTAAAGGAGAACTTGTTCTCAACTGGCCTACCTGGTTAAATAAAATGTGAAATAAAAAAACAAGTACAAAAAAAACCCAAAAAACAATCTTCCTCGGTTTAACAGCTTTAAGTTATTTCTATTAGTTATTTAGTCGTTACTTTGTGCACCGTGTTACTGCGTCTCTACACAGGCGGCCCAATTCTAATATTTGTTTTCACTCATTTCATTCTGGAAAAAGATCTGATGTGATTGGTCAAAAGACCAATTAGTGGAAAGATATCAATAGGCCTGCCTGTATAAACGCAGTCCTTGTTCCCCCGTCTCCCCTAAGCTATGGGTACCTTGGGGTACCTTAGAAATAGAATGCCATTCTATGGGTACAGGCCTTGCAGTAGAGTTCTGATACACCTTTGGGGGGGCAACATGGCTAGTAGCAACATGTGCAATGCAAATAGTCCATCCCTAAACAAACTACATAAAGCCACATAAATAAGCATGCCCCATTAATTAAAAAAAAAAAACTAATAACAGATGTATCCCTTGGTTCACTCTAGACGTGACTGCCCTTGAACAGCACAAAAACATCCTGTGGTGTACTGCATTAGCATTGAATAGCACCTGTGATATGCAACTTTTCAGGGAAGCTAGAAACCAATACACACAGGCAGTTAGGCAGGCAAAGGATAGCTTTTTCAAACATAAATTTGCATCCTGTAGCACAATCTCCAAAATGTTCTGGGACACTAAAGTCCATGGAGAATAAGAGCACTTCCTCCCAGCTGCCCACTGATCCGAGGCTAGGAAACACTGTCACCACTGATAAATCCACTATAATTGAAAATTTTGATAAGCATTTTTCTACGGCTGGCCATGCTTTTCACCTGGCTACCCCTACCCCGGCCAACAGCTCTGCAGCCCCCACAGCAACTTGCCCAAGCCTCCCCCACTTCTCTTTCACCAGCTGGGCTAGACACAGCTGATGTTCTGAAAGAGCTGAAAAATCTGGACCCCAACATATCAGCTGGGCTAGACAATCTGGACCCTCTCTTTCTAAAATTATCTGCCGCAATTGTTGCATCACCTATTACTAGCCTGTTCAACCTCTCTTTCATGTCGTCTGAGATTCCTAAAGATTGGAAAGCTGCCGCGGTTATTCCCCTCTTCAAAAGACACTCTTAGACCCAAACTGGTACAGACCTATATTTATCCTACCCTGCCTTTCTAAAGTCTTTGAAAGCCAAGTTAACAAACAGATCACCGACCATAATCCCACCCTACCTTCTCAACTATGCAATCTGGTTTCCGAACTGGTCATGGGGTGCACCTCATCCACGCTCAAAGTCCTAAATGATATCATAACCGCCATCGATAAAAGACAGTATTGTGCAGCCATATTCATCAACCTGGCCAATTCTCAAATGACTGCCTTGCCTGGTTCACCAACTTTTTCTCAGATAGAGTTCAGTGTGTCAAATCGGAAAGCCTGTTGTCCGATCCTCTGGCAGTCTTTGAGGGTGCAACAGGGTTCAATTCTAGGGCCGACATTCTTCTCTGTATACATCAATGATGTTGCTCTTGCTGCTGTTGATTCTCTGCTCCACCTCTACGCAGACGACATCATTCTGTATACTTCTAGCCTTTATTTGGATACTGTGTTAACAAACCTCCAGATGAGCTTCAATGCCATACAACACTCCTTTCGTGGCCTCAACCTGCTCTTAAATGCATGCTCTTCAACCGATCACTGCCTGCACACGCCCACCCGTCTAGCATCACTACTCTGGATGGTTCTGACTTAGAATATGTGGACAACTACAAATACCTAGGTCTCTGGTTAGACTGTAAACTCTCCTTCCAGACTCACACTAAGCATCTCCAATCCAAAGTTAAATATTGAATCAGCTTCCTATTTCGCAACAAAGCCTCCTTCACTTATGCTGCTAAACATACCCTCGCAAAGCTGACTATCCTATCGATCCTTGACTTTGGCGATGTCATTTACAAAATAGCCTCCAACAATCTACTCAGCAAATTGGATGTAGTCTATCACAGTGCCATCTGTTTTGTCACCAAAGCCCCATATACTACCCACCACTGTGACCTGTATGCTCCCGTTGGCTAGATCTTGCTTCATACTTGTCGCCAAACCCACTGGTTCCAGGTCATCTATAAGTCTTTGCTATGTAAAGCCCCGCCTTATCTCAGCTTACTGGTCACCATAGCAACACCCACCTGTGTGGGCAGGTATATTTCACTGGTCATCCCATCCCGAAAGCAAACTCCTCCTTTGGCTGCCTTTCCTTCCAGTTCTCTGCTGCCAATGACTGGAACGAATTGCAAAAATCACTGAAGCTGGAGACATATCTCCCTCACTAACTTTAAGCATCAGCTGTCAGAGCAGCTCACAGATCATTGCACCTGTACATAGCCCACCCAACTACCTCATCCCCATATTGTTATTTATTTATTTGCTCCTTTGCACCCCGGTATCTCTACCAGCACATCATCTTCTGCACATCTATCACTCCAGTGTTAATGCTAAATTCTAATTATTTCACCACTATGGCCTATTTATTGCCTCATCCCCTTAATCTTACTACATTTGCACACACTCTATATTGATTTTTCTATCGTATTATTGACTGTACGTTTGTTTATCCCGTGTGTAACTCTGTGTTGTTTGTGTCGCACTGCTTTGCTTTGTCTAGGCCAGGTTCCCAATTGTAAATGAGAACTTGTTCTCAACTGGCCTACCTGGTTACATAAAAGGTTAAACAAAAATATAAAAACACAACATGCAACAATTTCAACGATTTTATTGAGTAACAGTTCATAGAAGGAAATCAGTCAATATAAATAAATCCATTTGGCCCTAATTTATGGATTTCACATGACTGGGTAGGGGCACAGCCATGGGTGGACCTGATAGGGCATAGGCCCAGCCACTGGGGAGCCAGGCCCTGCCAATCAGATGTTTTTCCACACAATAGGGCTTTATTCAACAGAAATACTCAACACCACCCCTCTTCTCAGACGATCCCGCAGGTGAAGAGGCTGGTGGTGGAGGTCCTGGTCTGCGGTTGTGAGGCTAGTTGGACGTACTGTCAAATTCACTAAAACAATATTGGAGGCGGCTTATGGTAGAGAAATAAACATTCAATTATCTGGCAACAGCTCTGTTATACATTCCTGCAGCCAGCATGCCAATTGCACACTTCCTGAAAATGTAAGACATCTGTGGGGACCTGATCCAATCAGCACTCCTGTGTTGTGACAAAACTGCACATTTTAGAGCGGCCTTTTGTTCCCCACATAAGGTGCACCTGTGTAATGATTATGCTGTTTAATCAGCTTCTTGATATGCTACATCTGTCAGGTGGATAGATTATTTTGGCATAGGAGAAATTCTCACTAATAGGAAAGTAAACAAATTTGTGCACAAAATTAGAGCGAAAATCTTTTTGTGTATGGAAAATATCTGATCTTTTATTTCAGCTCATGAAACCAAAACTTGACATTTATATATGTTTGTTCAGTAGAGATGAAGCTCAACCAATGAAACTGACTTGTTTGATTTCACTGTATAAAGTCAAGAGCAGCTGATGTAAGCTAGTTTCAATGGAGCCTATTGAGGGGAGTAAGGTTGAGCTGTTTGATACCATTCCATTGACGCTATTCCAGCCATTAATATGAGCCGTCCTCTCAGCAGCCCCCACTGCCTCGTTTATAAAGGGCAAAACTTTATTAAGCTACTTCGATGTTGAAGAGACTTTCGTAGCAGGTTAGGAGACTGACGTTAACGTTAGGAAAATTATAAACTAAAACGCTTTCCTAACCTGCTAAGAAAATCACTATCGAAGTGGTTAAGTGTCCCTAGTTTCTAAGGTAACATGATGGAGGAAAGCCCTCAAGGTTACGACCTGTTAAAATTCACGCTGACACAACAACTGACTAAGGTGACAATTGCAAATGAGTTTAAAATTTAGGTTACATTTGAGCTGTCAGGCAGGTGAATATTTTATTTTGACGATAATCTTGGTCCAATGAAGCATCCCGGTTTTGTGGAGAAGGTAGCCACGTGACAGAGCCAGGCTGCAATACAGCTGTCGGTCGTTTAATACACTGCGCCGGAGAAGCAAGCGGGGTAGAAAGACTCGACGAGAATAAAATCTATTCCGAACAAATATTATACTCACTCGTTGCGACACAACAGACCATGGACGGTTATGCGCTGACAGAAGATGAGCTGTTTTCCTCCTGCCTCCCGAATCTCACCTGGGAGAATTCCTACGAGCAGGTAGGGATGTGACTCCTCAGTCTTCCTCGCCGACTCAGTTAAAGTATCAATGCTGTCCTTTGCCCCGTGCAGGTGCATGATTTGGGATTCATCCAATTCCCCTGATAAGCACAGTAAATAGCCCGTATGTATACTTAATATGCGTGGTGGTAGGAAATAGTGCAAAGCAATTTAACCGTGTCTCTTGGCAAATGCGATTCAGTTGAAGCGTGTTTTTTTTAACGATCCTGGCAACTGTGTTTCATCATGTAGGCTACTTTACTGCACTACACCCCTCAAACTCAACTCGGGACCTCGAAGCAAGATCCACTCCTTTTTTTCATTTGTTCCCCTTTAATCAGGGACTGATTTAGACCTGTAACACCATGTGGGTGTAATTTAATTATCAGGTAGAATAGAAAACCAGCAGGCTCCAGACTTGGTAGGGTAAGAGTTGAGTACCCCTGCACTACACTGTCAGTTTGCCTGGAAACCCGACGTTTAATTGCATTGCATTGGATTATATGGCATAATTGAATGAGTAAAGTTTCCACTCACAACCTCTACAAGCCAGAGTGTTGAATAAAATATTATTTTAAGGTATTTTACCGGTTGTATAATTACATCAACTTTTCAAAGTGCTGGGTTCAGATTACTATCACTTGAAGCATGTGCACAAGATAAGAGTACATGCAGGAAAAGCATGCATGCTTGGGCATCCCACTAAATAAACGTATTCTTATCATGACAGGTGACATCACCCCTTCAATATAGATCCCTAACTTATTAAAGTTTAGGGTAAGGATGTCCCAATGATCCAAGATAGCACTAACTCTTAAGTATATCTTTAACTGTCATACATAACACATTATGAGATTGCAAAATTATACTGCACTACCAAGCAAAAAGGCAGTACCTGCTCAGTGTGGAACTGAGAAATGGCTTTTATTTACCTTGGTTTCACAGTATGCAGTTACTGCTAACATGACCCCGATTTCTCCAAAACACTATACAATAGAGGCAGGATACTTGTCCACATGCTTAAGCATGTATTTAATGTAGCAAATATTACATTAACTAATTTTTGACCAAATTAGCAGTTGCTGCCTTTTTGCTTGGTAGGGCAGTATAGGTCTTAGTGCATAGTTTAAATACAAAGTTAGTATATCTTACTAATTCAACGTTTCATTTAATAGGCCTATACTGCCTCTGTCCCACTCAACAACATAGTTTTACATTTCCATCTGCTGGCATCTGAAACTTTTAGTTCGGTTTGCTACTTGTGATATGCTGATAGAATCAAACCCGGTCCTGGCCTTTCTGCTGTCCTAAGCAAAAATTGCTGCCCAATTGCTTCCCTGCAAAACCAGAATAGTCCCAGTAAGCAAAATGACATTGAAAAGACATCTAAAATACGTATTTTCCAGACTTTGAAGTTAGATTGATTTTAGGTTCTGAATGAATGGTGAAAGTACGTATTTTCCAGACTTTTAAAATGTGTTCTCCAGATGTTGAAATCCGGTTCCTTCTGAATGATAATTTGAAATATTATTATTTTTGTCCTAAAGACATCGGGCATCGGGCTGGCTGTGCTTACTGGGGTGTAGCTTACAGTGACACCCTGAAATGGCATTTTTATGAATGCCCATCTATGTAGTAGGTCTACAGTTTGTAAAACACCAAAAAAAGACATTGGTCCGTGCTTACTGGCTTGTAGCCTACCGTGTTTGCCAATGGAAATTTATGAATGCTTATTCATGTGGTAGGTCTACCATTTGTAAAACAGGCAGTTGCATTAGCTCTGAATATCAGTTACCCAAGTTTATCAGGAGTTACCCAAGTTTATCAGGAGTTACCCAAGTTTATCAGGAGTTACCCAAGTTTATCAGGAGTTACCCAAGTTTATCAGGAGTTACCCAAGTTTATCAGGAGTTATCCTGAGCCTATTTGCCATAAGTTTTAATTTGTTTACACGGTGGGAAATGCAGAAGTATTTTATTTTTTTTCACTGATCAGCTCATCACAAATGTACGGATACAAACTCGAAACCACTGATAATGACAATTTAGCCCACGGGGTGAAACTCCTGGACAGCAGCTGTGAGTAGTCTAATACGGCGGTTAAGAGCGTTGTACTAGTAATCGAAAGGTCGCTGGTTCAAATCCCTGAGCTGACTAAGTGAAAAATCGGTCGATGTGCCCTTGACCAAGGCACTAGACTCTTAATTGCTCCTGTAATTGACCAAAATGTATATATCCATTCCATATTGTCCATTTTACATTGACCTGTCCTGTTTTTAGGACATGTTTGTTAACACGTCAGCATATTTTGTTATTTGAATGGTTAGGCTATTTGATCAGAGAGAACTGCATGATGTAAAAAGCAGAGATGTGGACTCGAGTCACATGACTTGGACTCGAGTCACAAATATGATGACTTGCAACTCGACTTTGATTATAACACCAATGACTCGTGACTTAACTTGGACTTGAGCCTTTTGACTCGAACTGAGTTGATACAGATATTTAAAATGATGCTATTAAAAAAAGTGTGCAGCGCATCAACTCTTCATTTAATGGATTACAGTTTGAATCGGACAGCAGCCAATCAAATTGTGCCAGCTGAGAAAAAGTTGTGTGTGGCAGTGCAGAGGAATGTCGGTGGGTGAATTCAGACGGAGCCCTTGGAAAGATGATACCCAAAATTATTATTTTAAAGACTACGCAGTAAGCAACTTGCTAAACATGCAGGAAGAAAATTACAGACGGAGGAGCAACAACCTCTAACTTTGTTCGACATTTGAAGCTGCATAAAGAACGGTAAGTCGTGGCTAATATAGCCGACAGCTATATATAGCTTTTCTAGTGTAGCATGTAGGCTAACGTAACGTTAAATCAATGAGCCTCCACACAGTCAGGAAGTTTGGGAACGTGATCATTGCACCCAAGATTAAGCTACAACTGGCTAGGCAGTTGGTAGCCTAAATCCTGCCTGATGTTACTGCTGTTCCTAAAACCGTTGACATATGTTAGCCTACTGTACCCACACACAGCGAGTGTGTGTGTGCTAAGGTTAGGCGATTGTGTACAAGCCGACATCGCCCGATTGCGCCCCATAGCGATAGTCGATTGCTATGGGGGGAGGGGCGGGTCTTTCTCATGGCTACCATTTCCATGTATTTCCATGTAAATATTACATTTATTTGGAAACTAGTAAATATATATTTTTTTTAAAGCATACCATGATATGGACTTGGTCTTTTACCAAATAGGGATATCTTCTGTATACTTCCCCTACCTTGTCACAACACAACTGATTGGCTCAAATGCATTAAGAAATTCCACAAATTAACATTTAACTAGGCACACCTGTTAATTGAAATTCATTCCCGGTCACTACCTCATGAAGCTGGTTGAGAGAATGCCGAGAGTGTGCAAAGCTGTCAAGGCAAAGGGTGGCTACTTTGAAGAATCTCAAAATATAGTATATTTCTTAGTTTTGATGTCGTCACTTATTGTACAATTTTGAAAAGACTAAAAATGTAAGAAAAACCCTTGCATGAGTAGGTGTCCAACATTTTGACTGGTACTGTATGTTAGATTATTTATTTTTATGTAAAAGTGAAGTGCCTCCAACAGCACCTTGGAGATGCGTGCTGAGAAAGCCCCTGCTTTTAACAAAGTTGGCATCAGCGCTCTCTTAAAAAGCACATATGCCATTGGTAGAGACATTGTCATTGTTTTTGGGAAGAATTGTGAGGTTTTATGTTTAGTTGGAGATGCGTCTGGGTAGAATGGAAATGCACTGCCTAAGTGGCCTACTCTCCAGGAAACGGCTACCCCCTCACTCAAATAGGCCACCATTCTAAAGTTACACAGCTTTGCAAGGGATCAAAAAACTATTGCACACCCCTGAAATCAATAATGAATTAATTCGGGATGCACCGATATGAAATGATTGGCCGATTACAATATTTGCCTTGCCCAAAAAAACGGATGAACCGATATTTAAAAAATTAGCGGCCTTTTTAGCATTCTAGCAGTTAAATTGTTGACACACACACTGACCCAAAAGTTATTTTGTTGGAATTTACGTATGTCCCCATTACCAGTAAAACATAATCAAAACATTTATTTGACTTACTGGTGCCGTTTCGTTCATTTATACAGTCATTTCATTCTCAACCAGGATTTCATCATACATGTCAAGCAGTGAAGTTTCAGCTCTGTCTGTCCGTAGCCTCTCTTCCTCTGTGCGCACTGTCACTGTGTCTGTTTACATCTTGTCCAGCTGTGTCTGTAACATTTCACGTAAACCCTGTTTCTTGTCTGCGTCGAAGTAGCGGTCCTCGTACCTAACATTGAGCATGGTGGCGACACCGTAAAGAGGCTCAGATTGCCACCAACTCGCCACAGCCTCTAGTAGAGTACTTTTCTAAGTTAACTGCCGACAGACCCTGGGGTTTTGTTGAGCAGGCCATGACAGAGGGTATCACGTTTGCTGCAGACACCGTTGATGAGCTTATTTCTCAAGTCAGTTGTTCGAATGGAGTTAGCTAGTGTGTTCATATTTCAAACATGTTCTCAAATGCCATTGAAATGGTAGCAGCGTTATGAGAACCAGCACATTCTTGAGCATGCAATACGGCTTTCTTCAGTATGAAATCCTCGTCAACTCACTGTGCTATCAGACTCGGCAGGCTCATGGGCCTGACATCGCTGGTCCAAATGTCAGTTGTGAAGCCAATAGCAATGATGCCCATAGAAAGTAGCTCATGGATGTGCGCTACAACAATACTGTGTAACTCCAGTAGGGCAACATCTGAAAAATAGTGCCTGCTTGGTAGTGTGTACCGGTGCTCGACCAGTCGGCGAAAGCCAACATCACCCACGACAGAGAACGGTTGATTGTCAAGGGCAATGAATTCTATTATCTTGGCGTTAATGGATTTCGCCTTGAGTTGTCTCGCTGAAATGTTCTTACTCTTTCAAATGACTGCTTGACTTGTTGACTGCTCGATCCACACAGCAGATGTGGGCTAGGTTAGGAATGCAAGCTCTATATTTTTTTGTGGTGTCATTACGTCATGTACCTACGTTTATATAGGTTTGCACGTCAGCTTTGACATCGGTTTTACACATGGGCGTTAAACTAGACATCTGGCCGAGTTGGCATTTTTAGCTAATATTGGCCGAATTCTGATATGCTTCAAGTTTTTAATCTATTTTATTTTTTATATTGTGTATCCATAGAATTAAGCCAAAAGAGAGAATAAGTGTTATGCCAGGTGTCATGTTAATCAGTCAGTCAGAACCAACAGGAACATAAATCTGATATATTTGATAGCCTCTGGCTGGATGCGCCATAGACTACATTTTGTATTGAAATCATAAGTGAGTTATGACTTGGGACTCATTGTATATTAGTAGGTGGTAGAGATGAAACAGTATGAAAATTTCATACCACAATTATAATAACCAAAATTATCACGGTTATCAGTATTATTGCGGTATTGTTAATTAAAATGTCCTGGAAATGTTCAAAAAGTATTGATGCACACACTGAAATCATTTCACCAAGTTTATATTGAAAACCAAAAAATAAAATTAGCAGCACTATACACTTTTTGTGTACATAAACATTTAAAATAATAACATTTAACATTAAAGATGGCACCATGTGGCCATGAGGTAAGTTTCCCTAGTGCAGGTTGAAATGAACACAACCTTGAGTAAGCACATCAAATAAACAAACAACAAACACAATTAGCAGCGCTCACTTTGTAGTGAGCCACGGCAACCTTCATCAGCCTCAGAAAGCCAGGCCTCTCAACAGTTTGAAATGGCATCATGTCCTTTTCGATGTGATATTATAGGGCTGCGGTGAGGTCTTGAGTATTTTTTTGATGTGGGTACATAAGCAGCCTGCCTTTTAAATGTTTGCTGGAGTGTCTGTGTCACAACTGTAGATGACAAGGGACCAGTAGCATCACTGGGTTTGCCTGCCGCACACCCACTCTGTAAACAAAGGAATAGCAAATGTATTGTTGTGTTAAATTATTATTGTTCACACAGTCTATCTTCTGTGTTGCATTTGAGTATATGCAATGACCCCATGCACTATTTGCATAAATACAAATTAGACTTATGAAGACAGTGATAGTATTTGCAATGAACCCAACAATTGACATAAATACGGAAGTCTTGTATAGGAGTCTATAGTGTTTTTCCTGTAGGAACACTTTTACGACCAAGTCGACGACTGCCGGATTTTAAATGAACAAAATATGTTGGTTGGGTGACTACACTACATAACGTGTTATTATGGGCGAACAGAGTCTGCAGACACACGACACAGCAGCAGAGCAACGTGTCGTGTTTTTACAGGAGTAGGTAACACTGAAAGCTTCAGTTTACATTATTGACACGCTATTAGCAAGTTACAGACAAACCATGACATTTTCCCCCATTCTGAAGTCCCCACATCATGCATTGAGATAAGTTAACTTACCTTGCGTTCGCTATAAAGTAGTGGGTGGTGGTCATGAAGAGATTTGAAGTGTTACCCCCTTTCGCAGTGATTTAATACTTTTTTTGCGTGTTCTGCAGATAGGGTGACCATCTTCGATTATGTTTCCCTCAGCACTCTTGTAAAACCCAAAATACGACCACACTTCAGATTTGGTCCTCTTAGAATGCTGAAAAATCTCCCGAGTGCTGTCATTGCCTTCCGTCATGTTTTGACACAAAACAAAACCCACGTTGCAGACTGTTGCTAACTTTGGTTGATGCTGGACAGTATTTACCGTGAGTTTTTGAAACCGAGGTAATCAAACATGGTTTTAATGATAATTAAATAGATTAAACGCTAATACTAATCGTCTGGGTTTTTACCGTGGTTTATCGTGAAACCGGTAACCCTTTCATCCCTATTAAGTGGTTTTAATGACTGGTATACAATGCCTGTAGACGTGAAGCAACTTGATGTTCAAGAAACCTACCTGATGTAGAGCAGTATTGGAATGTTTTCATCCTGCAGCACTAGGCCCGCCGCTTTCACAGAAAGGAGGACAGCCATATAGTGTTTGGAGATAAGGACCTTATACCTATTTTTGTTCAAAGCATTCTGCTTTAAGACACTTATGTTATCTGTCTTCATCGAATTCCAAGCATTCTAATTTGTGGATGTGAAAGCTATAATAATCTCCATAACAAGAATGCGAGCGAATGTATTTGCTGTGAATGTTAATTTGCTAAATAGCTTTGAGCCCTCTTATGGTGCATGATTGGTGCCAAAATATTGGCACGTTTTCTTGAATTCTTGGTGGAAATTTACTTGGATGCTGTCCCCTGGGTTAAGGATACATTTCCTGGAAAGGTGTCTTTTTATGTAATTGTATTAAAGTCCAATACAGTTGGAGGAGGGCACATTGAAACAAAACACTTGCAGTTTAGCATGAAGAACTGTTTTGAATTACAAGCATTTGCGAATTAAAGCGGATTAGGTGCTTAAACCAGGCTTTTAATTGGCAATGCTCCAAAATCCTATTGTATTTAGGCAGGAAAAACAAAATCATCCCAAACATTATTAATAAGTCATTTTGTGATTGCCATATAATTCTGCCACCATTAAGACTTTAAGAAAATGTGCAGATGTGTGGGGCAACAAACTAAGCCATCTAATTAATTAAAAACTCTTGAGCCACCTAATTTCACACATTTACCATACAGATTATACAGAATACCAGGGAGGGACTTGTGCCTGCTACAGTATATGGGCTGCCTGCTGGACTCCCTCTTGGAGAGAGGCTGATATGGCCTGAAAGCTTCTTATAAACCTTATACCCAATAAAAAATCCCTTCTGCCAGGCCTGCTGCATGTGGCGAGATGGACACATTGCCTCTGCTTCTCAGCTCCTGCTACAGAATATATAATAGAGGAAATGTTGACACAGTCTGTCCTTGTGGCCAGATTATCCACTCTTGCTTGAGCACTGGGTAAAGGCTCTACATTATTCAGTCTGAGACATGGAGGCTGGGGGTAAACTGTGGAATCGCTGGCTCTTGCCGGGGGTTAGTGTGTGTCTGTGGTGGGTTGACTGCTTCTAATTCTAAATGAGTAGACAAGGAGACCACTGAGGTGGATGAGGAACAAGGGTTGACATGTCCACTTAATTTACCAAATTAACTCTGTCTTTTTGAAGGAAAGGCAGCATACACGCCTTTCCTCTGGCTGGGGTTCTTCAGGCAGCTGTCCATGGTGCTGAAAGTTTCATCAGACATTTCTGCTGCGTGCCTTTTTAGAAATTCCAGCCTCGCTCCCTGTCTGGCCCCTTCGCTCTTCAAAAGCGATGTATTCAGTTTGTCTCGACAAAGCGCACGAGCGCTCTCTGGCCTATCATCCAGAGGCTTCAAAAAGCTGCAAGTACCACAGCTCTGGTCTCAAAGTAGGTTCTGAGTTTCCCCTTCAGCATATTTTATCACTGCTGGGTTCAGGTTGCGTAGCCACTCTGCTGAAGAGCTAAATGAAAATGCCAACTTATTCACTCCATGCAAATGTTCAGAACCATACTTTTGTACCGTGTAGCGTGTATCAAATAGTTTTTTCAGGGGAGTGCATGGTGAAGTACCTATATGTTTGACAGTATTATATTTTCCATAATCTACACTGCCGGTAGATTGAACACTAGGTTTATTTTGTTTTCCATAAAGTTCACTCACTCCTGGAAGTCCTCAAA